>NW_019213134.1:0-170983 GCF_002532875.2 Varroa jacobsoni
TATAGAAAGAGAAAGAAAGAAAGAGATCTATTTATTCGCGCACAGAGGCGCAGCATATCTCGCTTGTATGCGAACACATATGTAACATGCTGTTCGGATGTACGAGAATCTTTAACCATCTGTAATTTTTGCGTCCAGCAACATCTTTCTCTGGTTCGCAAAAAAGTACGCACATACTACACACATACACACCCCCAAATACAAATACGTTTTCGAGTCTTGTACATACGTCTTAGATATTGCACGCGTACAATCGTATACTGTATAGTGCACGAATTAACCATCTCACCCTTATACAAGATACCTTATTATTAGTCACTCATTTTAATTATCCATGTCTAGAAAACAAATCAGCCAAATGCGGCTCCGCTGCTATAACCTAACCATGGTAATCGAACTGGCAGTGAGGCAACCAGTGGATAAATTACTTGTTCGTAAATCAATTATCGAATGTATGTAAGTACGCATATATAATTGTCTCATTAAATCGCCAATAGAGAACAGCGCTACCGCGAAGCTTCACCGGTACGCTGCTCGACAATGAGGAATCTATTTCTTCTCATAGACTTACTCACACCGGAAGATAAATCAGTGAATACCATTTATGCCTACTCCTGTATATGTCTAAGAGTGAATGTCTCAGCTGGTGCTTCCATATTTTCTGATTTAGATTGACCGGCAAGGCTACCTGAACTTTATGTTGATCAGTTGTTAGCGTCCAGGTACAAAATCAGTGTCAGTTCCGTAATATGTCCGGTAACCTAAGATTAGAAAATCCCAAGAGATCAGATTAAGGGTTTTTTTATATATATATATATATATATATATACGTCGTTGATATTGCTATTGTCAGCATTGGTAATGTTTTTAATTTTTGCCCATCTTCTACATAATGTCGGTTTCGATCGACTGGTGTGACGAATGGAATCCTCCCGCCGATCCCGGGATGCCGACCTCGAGAAGTTGGCTGAATTGGCTTAGCTGACCGGGGCCAAGGTGGACTGCAGGAACAGGTGGCGTTGTTGTGTACGTAGCATAATGAACCAATGATGATGGCCGCGAATGACGTGACACGAGTGATAGGGGCGGCGATGGAGCGCCCGGCAGTGATTCAACTTCGTCCATAGCTTCGAGAGCTTCTTCGTCGAGTTCCTCGTCATCGTTAAGCTCGTCGTCGCTCGCGTCTGGCGGAATGTCAACGGCTCCAGAGTACAACTGAGTGCTGCCTTCGTAGTTCTTGCTTCCACTATAGATCACAGGGTTCTAAAGATATCATATTAGATGGAAGTAAATGTTTGACTTACTTTCAAAAACGAAATCCTAGTTTTTGACATAGCCGGTTTCCGAAATGTAACGAAAAATGTCTATTAAAATTGATCGGCCATAAGGAAACCGAGAATTAAACTGGCACAGTTTATTAGATGCCATTGTTGTCTATGGGGGTACTTTCGATAGTTTCTATTTAAAATAACGTACCTAAGTTGGGATGAGCAATAAAAATCAAGTTCAAGGATGGGAGGTCCCTGCCTTAACAGAGGATCGAAACAATTAAGCCTACATCTAATACTCTTTCTACTGTAACCTAGACTCTGCGACACCTGATCAGCGTAGTTTTACAATAGGTGCCTGCTTATGCTATAGGCTGTTCTCGCCGACCTGATCATCAGAAGGCGTCTTGTCGAGCAGCCACGTGTGACTAGCATGTCCACTGGTAAGTTTGTTGTGACCGAGGTTGGAATTTGTTGAGTTGGTGATATGCGACACTGGTGGAATAAAGTTACTGCTTCCTCCTCCACGATGATGTCCATCAGCGTGATGGTGAAACGGGTGCTGTCCTACATTGTCTATGTCTAGCTCTTCATTGATATCTTTGAGCGAGTCGTCGTTCGAGTCGGCGTAGTCACTACCCTGTCGCTTTGAACGACAACGAACGCTTGACGCAACGCATAAAACCACGAACAGAAGCGAAAGGACACTAGCTGCAACCATGTACATTGATGGGATATTGCTTTCTGAAACAACGTACCAAAAGTATCGTTCTTATTGTCAATGATGGTATATCACAGAGACAGTATGCAGAAATGCCAGTCGCAGTGTTAATAAAAAACAACAGTTTGGAGTAAAAGTGGAGTAAAAAAAACAAGCCAAGTCAATGTCCGGAGGTTACTTTACTCGAAACTAAAATGTACATTAACTAAGTATTGTAAATTAATATGATGATCGCAAAATTCTGGGTGAGATATAACGAGTAGGCTATGCCGATGGACCTATTGATATTTAAAGACGTATCCGATTCTAACCCTGGCGTCTTTTGGCAGATACTTCAAAGGTCGGACTTTTAAGACTGGCGAACTGTCTCTGGCAGATCACGTTAGATACTGGCTTGTAAACAAATACAAATACCCGTTTAGCTGGATGCAGATATATGCAGTTTGCTACAGCGAACATATTTACTTTTTTTTCTGTCCAATTTTTGACCTTAAGTATCTCGTAACTTCTGGCTTTCATCAGATATATTGTACCTGCATCGTCCAATTTACTGAAAAGGCTTTCTATACTATCCCCTTGCTAATAGACGCTATATCTAATCTGTGTGCATTTTTTAAAAAGACTACCAAGCCAAGCTGTGGCCTCCACGGGTGCAAATTTGCCTCAACGGTTCTGCCAGATCGAACTCTGCTTAAGAAATTATAGATGTTGCTCTATAAATAATAATACTTTTCATGCCGAGATATTAGCCGTTTGTAAAAGGTTTTCCTTGGTATCCATATGCCCTGAAGAGGCTCTCGGCTTAATGGGGACCGATCAACAGTGGCTACTTGATAACAATGAAAATTCTCATCGAACTACTGTGATCAGGTATTGCAAGATTAAACGATGGCTTACATTCCCTTAATATCCGTATTTCAGCCTAAGTAAGTTCGCTACCTTCGATACCTTAAGAAAATCGGTTGGTGACTTGTACCACGTCTATCCGAACTTGCTCTAAGAATAATGACGCAAATGTTAAACGTTTAGCCATCCCAGGGCCTGTGAAGAGCTGGCTCTAGTATATAAGTCATTATGAAGGCTACTTTTAAATTATTTAAAAAAAATTATTGTTTCCGCTTATTTAGTTTAAAGGCTATGAATAAATACAAATGGGGGAATTTTGTTTAAACACCTTAACACAAGAGTAAATTCATTGTATATTTTGGGGGTGAAATTATAATATTAAAGGGTACTTTTATTTCCAGCGACCGATAGTTTTCTAATATATCGCGGCTGCTCAAAAAGTCCACACGTTAACGATAACCAAGCTACTACTAATATATCTGACTATCTATACAAGGCTGGTCACTTATCCATGGATGTAGTCTTTGCCATATGCCTGGAGTGATTGCTACTTTACGAGTGTTAGTAAGAAGTGCCATGCCAGGAAGGCAGCTACACGTTTGTGGTGAAACCGTTATTAGAGCGGTCTGATGGTCCGGAGTGGACTGGGGGCATAAGTGTGTAAAGGATAGATTGACGAATTGCTTTTTGGGCGAGGAACTCGTCAACACCACATGCAGGCGCAAGGAAACCTGTTCCGTTGAAAATTTGATCACTCAGAGAAACGGTTAAGTAGTGGAAATGAAGAGTAAAAGGCCGGATATCAAAGATCGATAGCGAGCGGTTTTGAATAGAAAAACGAAGTGAAGCTGGCTTGTTTGAAAAAAGTGAATCATTTACCTCCAAATACGATGTTTATAACGCTCATTACGGTGCAACCGATACCGCTGCATGGCTTGTTAACGGGGGTTACTTTTGTTGGCACCGGTGATTGGGTGCTAGATGCGACTGTAGGTCGAGGTACGGATCGCGAAGTAGTTGGCATAGGAACTACAATAAACACACAAGATTCGTTAGTATGTACTTGTTGAAGCAAAGTAATCCTAGTCACGCTGTTACCTTGAACGTGAATTAATTAAGTAACGTCACCGTTCAACTTGAAAATTATCGGTTTTTTTTTTACAGGAAAAATAGAATGTTTGATTTAGATAGACAGAACTTCACGACTTCAGAAGGTTACAGTTCTGAAGTAGCCCAGTTTGAAGTAATGTAGTTTTTTTTTTACCACCTCGAGCAATCTGCTTTAGAAATGCCGTCGAGAACATCTCATAGTTTTACATATTTGCTGTGACAGAAAATGGGTCTTCTTTCTCATACAGTTATTTTGGAAGTTTTTTATTATTTTAGACTGTCATGCGCGCTTAGCATGATGGTCTAAAGTAAAATAAGATCCTCAAATCAATACGACCATACGTCGTAATTTAGGTTAAGGGATCGAAAACTAAAAGACTATTTGGAGCACATATCGTACGGCGGGAACTTTAAAGGTGCTGTCTCGGGGAGTCTGGGATACAAACGCTTGGGTTTTTTTGCGAAATGTATATTTTTTGAATGAATACCCTAAAATGTTTATTTCCAAACCCCTGTATTCCAGCTTATTTCAGGTTTAATAAGAAATACAGACTTGTTTTCGGATAGTGTCTCTATACATAAATAGAGAATATCGTGTCTGGAGTAAAAGACAGGTTCAGAAATGACACAGAGTTTCATTAAGGGTGAGTACTAATAATAACTCTTATTGCAGTCAGTGGATTGGTTACAGGGCCAAAGCAGGCATACATCAAAAAAAGGCATGAACCTGCAATTAGAAGTAAATGAGCGAGACAAGGGTGTCTTCGTCCTTAAAGTCTAACCTGTTACTTTTATTTGTATCACAAAACTTCAAATTGACTTTATTTAAAAAATATACATCGTGTTTCAATTGGAGACTTTTTTTTTTTGTTTTTTTTAGCTGTAAACTGTGGTCTTTGCTCACGTTTTGAATGTATGTATCTCTTTATTTAGTTTCACCTACTATTATATTTTTAGGTATGTGCGTACATAATGAGCGCACAGTAGGCGGTAACGGTTAGGTAGCAAAGCAAACGTTCCGAGAGCATAATTTATAATAATAATAAATTAGTACAACTTTGCGCAGATCGTGTACGAAGACATAGATAATAACAGCAAACAGTATCATTACGTATGGAAGAAAACTTACAAGTCGAACAGGGATTAGTGTTGTCGCCTGCAGTTGGACAAGCACATACATGACCCTGTGGGCGGTAAAGACAGAGATGCGAGCAGCCTCCGTTAGCCGCAGCGCATGTATTAGTACCAGTTTGTCTGGTAGCTGCCACCATTTTGATATCCATTGCGTTCTCGATGTCGTCGCGGATGATCAGCCGCTTCTTGCCACTGCTCTTGTCAGCGCGCTCGACACTTTTCGTCTGCCAGTCTGTCCAATAGATGAAGCTTCCATGCTGTCACAGGTGTCAATGTTGTGTTGGTCCGCGGTAAGTAGCCATAAGTAAAACGCAATTAGGATCGGCTGTAACAAGTCGCTTTTGCCATACGGACATTACAAACATTTCAGAGAATGCATTCTTTTACACTTTTTTTTTTTTGTGAAAAGCTAAGGCCTACATATTCGGTATAAGTCGTCTTATTACCGTCAAATGAAGACGTATTTTCGGGTGCAGCGTCTTTGCGCTTTCCGGTTGTAGGTGTGTGCTGAGTCAATAGTTAGAACTAGAACTATTCGGGAGGTCAAACCTGGAACTTATTGCTAGGAGTCAGAAGCCTCACTGCGAAACTCTTTTATCATCTTATTGTAATCAAGAACCAAGTCCAGTACGTAGGGTTCTGAGTAGCCAAACTAAGACAGTAGAGAACAAGCAGTGGGTTTGCCTACAACACCTATCATGTCCTGCTGATGTACTTCAATGCGCTGCGATGCCTGGGCAGTACAGGAGCAGTACAAGGGGAGATGGAGTCAGTCGGCGTTTCCTTGATCCTCAGGACCCATTATAAGGGAACGTTCGCCAGAAACCGGTGGCGACCAGCCGTCGAGTGTTTTGGTTTTGTCAAGCGTGACGGTGGCGTCGGGGTCACTTCTCAGTTTTTATGAGCCAGCTTTTTTTGTCTTGTGCTTACTGGTGCCGTCCGCCATTCCATTTTCGACGGGACTCATGCCAAGCCAAGCACTTTCTCTCTTTTTGTACAAAGGGTTTCGAAAATTAGCTCTGGGAGCGCGCAAAGCTGGGGCATGAACCGTGCAAATGATCTTTGCTTGCTTCTTATTTTTGCAACTAATGAAACTTTCCTTTCATTTGAATGCTATTACTGTCTGATCTGTCAATATTAACAGAGGAAGCGTTGCTATCTGCAACTGCCTACGTCTACTATGTATACTAGGGCGTCTATCAATCTGAGATCGAATGATCCGTCATATAACCACTACCGAATAGATGTCTAGCCAAAAATCGTCTACGGGCAAAGAGCAAAAAAAAGATATGCGGGCCTTATTACAAACGAAAAAAGCATAGAGACGTCGTGTGTATGTGGGGTGATGCTTACGTTATTTCGTATTTTATTGACAAGTAAACAAAGACAAAAGAGGCTAGATAAGCAAAAAACACGGTGAAGACGGACATAATTTTCTGGCAAGTACCTGTATTTGCACGCGCTAATAGTGTCGCAAGCCCACACGTACCAGCGTTAACCCAAATGGATGTTCCACATCGATGACGAGCTTAGTGCGATGCTTTCCGTTGAGATCCGACATTTCGATGCAGTCCATTTGCGCGTCGACCCAGTAGATCCGTTTGGCCTCATAGTCTACGGTGAGCCCGTTGGGCCAACCCAGTTCGGTGGCAACAATCACTCGTCGGCTCGATCCATCGAGATAGGCCCGCTCGATCTTTGGTAGCCGGCCCCAATCCGACCAGAACACGTAACTAATAGGGCAAAACAGGAAAAAAGAAAACATACATTTTTACTCATCAAGTAATCAATTAGCATCCTTTAATCTGCATCTTGCATCGCCGCTGCAAACGGGTTTTTCCTGGTTACCTTAACATCATTTAAGTCGTTTACCGCTGCAACTGAGGCTACTCTGTTCATGAAAGCAGGATTGCAGACAGGTAGTGATCACAGAGATGTGTGAGAACACACCTTTAACTTTTAGATTTTTCAGAATTCTTGCCTAAATATACAGGAACAGAGTTACGTAATGTTTCTTATCTTGATCTACCCGTTGATGCTCGAAACTAGCCTTTTTCGAATTTAACATTTTTTTTTCAATTAAGATAAAATCTCTCAGGGCTCGTACCCTCACAATAGATATTTACCATCCTTAAATAACTGTAATGGTGCAATTCGACAATGTCACTCTTATTTCCAGTCCCAGTTACAGAATCGATATTTCCCAGATCAGAAACCACTCGTCGGATTCTACGCAAGGCTTTCGTCAGGAGGGAGTACACCGTCCCGTTAAAGCGGAATGAATGGGCGACACGGAGCAAGCGTGCACTGCACTCTCCAACTAGCACTAGCTGAGATGGCCCACGTGCAACCCACAAATCAGAGGAGCCGTCTCTGCTTATCGGAATACTACTATCACATCACATCATTATCGCACGAGGATGACGGCTACGATGGCCACAGCATAAAAACAAGGTCATCCTACTATTACAGCCAGCATGACGGAGGGCGAAAGCCGATGCGTGACATTCAGCAACCAAGACGTGATATTACTCAACGCAGACAAATCATGTCGGGGCATGAAGATAACGCCGTCGCTTGTATAAACGTAAAGCTATCCTATTGCTTCTATTACTCTTCCATCATCAACGAGTTCGGAGCCTTACTGGGCTGGGAAGTAACCCGATCTGAAGGGAAAAGGTTAGAGAGCTTCAAGTCTCGACAAATATGAAACTTAGTATTTAATTATCAAAACGGAGCCTTCCGTATGTAAAATGTTTCGGCTACTTCACACAGATTCCTAAAAATAAGGGCTTACTTAAACCTAAGCCTATAAGATAGATGCGAAAAAACCCGTGTCCCTTCGTAGATATGGGCAAAAATGCTAACTCCAGTAATATTTTTCATCAAAAAACAAACAAAGAGAGAAAGACATAACATAATAGCATTATCTTTGAAGTTGAGGTACGAATACTTTGGAAGAAGTAAAAACTTGTTGAGTTACGTCGTCAATAATTTTAGTCGATCATGCTTTTTTTCTGGTATGTATTATCTAAAGTATTGTTATGTACTTTTCTTAGTCTTATAATTTCATGTGGTCAAGATACCGGAGTTGCACTGGCTTTATGATTACAATTAAGCCGCTTTATGATGGTAACTAAACGCCCAAATCAAACTGATATAGAAATCTTCGGGCACTTTTGCCCTAACTTTATGTAAATTCAGTCTATATCTAACAAATATTCGAGGCCATTGTTAAGTTCAATTGAAGGGTGTAACCATCAGCAAAGCGGTAGAGTTACAACAACGTACACTCACTCAATCACTATGGTAAAGTAAAAAGTAACCTGCAGGAAATTATCACTTCGACCAGCGAAACATGCCTTATAGCTGGTAGCTCCTGAAGGTGTATTTACGGCAATAATACTCTTGTTGTAGAAATCGAGATTCCCTAGTGTATGGATACTGCGTTTCGCAGCCATCGAATGATCTGGTTCAAATTCAAAGAGGATGCCAATCTTCTATCATTAAATAGTTACAATCACTGAGTTCTTTCTATTTGCTAGATTCTATTTAATTTCATTGTATACAGAATTAAATTCAATGGAAACTACGGTACTTCTATTCGTCAAATTCATCAACGTACCACATACCATATATAAAAGATACACTGTAATTCTACATATCAGCGAAACCTACCCTCTTTTGTAAATATTACCATTATCGCTTATAAGCTCCATAGCGCTTCTTTGTTACCTTTACCTAGTGATACTTCAGTTGCTGCTTGGTTGCTTCATAATTGAAGATACGTTGCTATCTGACTGAACTATACTAAACGCTGGGTTTCCTCTGTATAGCTTTACTTTTGTAAAGCAAGCAATTTCCACTGAAAAGTTTACAGTTTGACTAAAACTCTAAATCTGCTCTAAGTAGAACTTACCCACGCTCCGGAAAGAGGGCGAGCGCACGAGGCTCGTCAAGGTCGAGGTTGGTGAGCAGTTTCCGGGACGATCCATCAGCGCGGCAGACCTCAATTGTTTTCCTTCCCGAATCACTCCAATATATGTTCTTAGCTATCCAGTCGTATGCCAAGCCATCGGGTGACACAAGGCCAGAGCTCACGATAGTTTCTGTTCCACTGCCGTTTAAGTTGCTCCGTCTACAATGATCCGCATTCAATGTCCCGTACAACACGAAGATGACACAATAGTCGAACACTGTAAAAAACTTAAACTTGTTTTAGCTCCAAGCAAGCCGAGAAGCTTTTCAACCCTAAAAAGGTTTTTTAGAGACCTAGATGCTTCGTATAAGCTAAAAACCTACGTATTTAGGACTTTTACAACCTGTGTCTAATGTCAATACCCGAAGAGCACTGAACCGTGAGTAAAAATAGCAACCATGTGAAATTTAACATAAATAGCTTGGAATATTTACAGTAGCTGACAAAAAAAAAAAGAAAAAAAACAACGTTTTTCAAAATATCTTTGTTGTTTGTCAAAATATCCGTATTTGATAATTTGCTATGAAATTTTTATGAAATAATTTCCAGTGTTTTTTCAGCGCGGTGTCATTATCTAACCAATCAATGACGGTCGTCAATTAAAACTAGCATTATTCAGAGCAGCGATTTGGCAGTTTCTTTATGTGTATCTCATCTTTTTTACGGCTTCTTTAAACGGATATTTTACTTTCTCTGTACAGGCTTCGTATTCGATGTCTCTAAAATCAGTCTCAATCAACTAATATTCTGCAAAATCTCGCCAGACTATGCGTTGCCTTATTTGCTCATATGAGCAGGCGCCACCCGTACACCTGACTGATATACGCTCTGCCTAGTGGCAAGCATGGAAGTATATCTACGACCTGCCGTAGGCGTAGTTTCTTTGTTCATATCTGCTTTCCGCCCTATTCACCTCCATCTCGTTTCTTTCGTCCGTGATCTTTCTGACTTTTAAAAATAACGCACAGTACAAAGGAACGGGTGCACAGTAGAGCTGTTCAAGCCTGAAGACATATTTCTTGGCAGTAGGCAATACTCACACATGCAAGCAGACTAGCAGGACAAATGGAAGGCAAGAACGGTTAAACTATGGAATGTGGTCTTTCACGACTAGGCAATAGATAGAGAGATACGTCACACGCAAGAGGGCACCGCTGCGAGCGTCGTGCGACCCGCCCGTAAAAGTTTGTCGTCATCAAAGATAAAATGAAACGATACTGACCTGATAACGTCCAACTTTACGTCGGTAAAGTAGAACTTTTTGTGCTCGTAGTCAAAGTCAAGAGCGACAGCGTCCTGAATGTCGGTAATGGGTAGTAATACGTCTGTACGGTCAGGAGTATCCATTGAGATGGTGTGTAGGTACTCACGATTGGCAAAAAGAAGTAGTGCCGCTGGAACTAAGAAAGAGCACTTGATATTATTATTTTTATTGAGAGAATATAAAATGGCCTGTAGGTCAGCTATTACAGCTCACTCAATACCAGTAAGATGTGTCTTGTTCGGAGCACTTAAGCTCACATGAAGCTACAGTAGATGACTTAATTGTACATTTTGCAATTGAGCTCTTTATATAACACATTTGCACTGAAGTTGAAGAATGCATACACGGAGTACGAAGTCTACGAAGAAGTGTCAGATGTTAATGAGCTGAACGGAGTTCTTAGTGACAATCAATGCTAATAAATTTCATTGCATACATTAGCTGATAAATAAACTTTTACCCATGAAGCGAGTTCGTGGTATAGTTATTTGTTTATTAGAGAGAACACCTTGTTATTTATTGTCTACTAAATTCTATCCACAGGCCTGACTGTACGCCCTTTTGTCTCTGTTAGGTTCTCGGATTCCATTTTCTCCTGGTTTAAGGGATTGGCTGCGTGTGCTGATACTACCGCTGCGTGTTGTACCCATTATTGTTGTGGGTGACAATGGTCATGGACTGACTTTGCCTAAAAATCACAGGTTGGTTAGGCTGAAAAATTTCGATTTGTACGTCCTCCAAAAACTTAATTTATGCACGGGTACGATTATAGCGTACATTAGAGGAAAAAATCATATCGGGTTTTTAACAGTAAAAATTACAGCTCTTTCCAGTCAGAATCAATTTTATGACTAAAAACTTGTACAACTCCAGAACAGTAAATCTCATAGCAATATTTATGGTCGTCACCTTAGGAAGACGGCAGCGTATTACTGAAATAAAAACTGTAATTCCAAAGGTTGTATAACACAAATATAGGACCAACTCAGATTTGTACTCTAATTAGATTAGAAGAAGTTCGATGAAAGTCACAGACATCGTTTACTTGATTTTGATTTAGCCAATAGCTTTTTTAAAACAATCCACAAAGATCACACAATTTTTGAAATAGTAAGATGACAGAAAGAAGTATACGCAGTTTGGGAACGTTTTTGTGAGTACGTTTTCTTATTACAGCTGGCTTATATATATATATATATATATAACCTAGAATAGCCCGTCGTCAACATATTGAGAACCTTTAACTTTTACTTAGCATCACATAACGGGAATGCCTCTAACGCAAAGCTAATGGTGCCTAATGTCAATGTGCCTCGCATGTCCACGAAGGGAGATACGTTTCAACTCAACCATCACAAAGGAGTATCCTTTCTGTGTGCCCCCTGGAAGGAAGGAAGGAAGGGCAAATTTCCATTCTACATATTCCACGTAGTAGGTGGTGTGATGTTTGTGGGAAGATGAAAAATCCTTTTTGCATTTGGTGAAACTCGATCCCACGAACCATCGTAGGCTTCGGTAGATTTCAAGCGAAATGCGCCACTCTCTCTCGTCGTTACGCAACGATGGATCTTGCAGGTATTTTCGATGCTGTGTACCTTTTCTTTTGTCCCCATATTATATACAGAGGATTAGAGAATGAGTTTTCCTAAGAAGTGGTACAATGCGGAATTGAAGCATGAGAACACGCGGCCAGTTCGCACAGACCTGCTGTCAAATACAGTTCAATACAGTAAATTTAATTTTCTTCCGATATTCCTTTCAAGGTAAAACCCATTTCATTTTAAGATAAAATATGTTTATTTTGCTCAAATTCATATATATTATAGAGCTCTTCGAAGTTTTACAGTATTTTCGGCGTTTGTTTGACCATTACTGATTTAAAGTTTGAACATTGAAATTTTTGCCCCGCTTGATTCGCTAGTCTTTCCCGTACTTCAGCCAAATAGGTATTGTTGCAATGCATATCTCAAGTCCGATTCATTTGAACTTTCTTCTCGGTAGAAATAATTTTTTGATTATACTATGTTTTGCCGACAACTCCCATTTCAAACAATTATGCTATAAATATTTGTGCTATGTTGTAAAAGAAATTCAGTGCGCTTCGAAATATTATAAATTATAATATCTCCTTAAATTAAAAAATGAAATTATCGAATATTTTATTTGGGCATTGAAAAATTAGTATTTTCAAAATGTCATACCACACTTAATAGATCTCGTGGGTATTATGATAGGATTATTACTTATATTTGGTCAAAATGTGACATAAAAATAAATATATCTGGCTTCTAATATAATTAAAATTGAGTAACATTGTGTTACCTATGATTATTGGAATTTGGGTAAGCAGGAGTGAACTATCGAGGTTTACCGTTCGACATAGGTATACATAAGGCCGCATTGCTCAAGTATAGGTCACAGATGCCAAAAACTATAAATAATTGGGAAAAGCATCAACTTCAATGAATAGCGTATGTGGACACTTATGGTTGGAAGTGCACCTAAATGGTAAAACTCAGCGTTGATGTAAAGATCTTAAAGGTCGCAATAGCTACGATAAATCTGACCCACCTTGTCAATAAATTACGTTCTAGTACTTCCTAGACGTAACAATATTTGGTAATAAATCACTGTAAAACCGAACAAATAATCCCCGTCTATAAGTTTGTTCATTGCTTCAGTAACTACTTTTTTAAGAACTAACAGAATAACAAGATAGACGGCAATTAACTAAAATGAAACGTGTTCGGCATAATTCTCTGACTATCACGGGACGCAAAACTAGTTGATTGTATGGTCAAAACATAAATGTCCTTAATGTCTACAATTAAATAGCAAAACGTTTGTAACGACAAATTTCAAAGCAATTTGATCACTGACCTTCTATGGTTAGGCTTATGACATAGGCTTCACTATTATATTACGTCATCTGTCAGATATCTGAACAAGATAAACTTAGATGCAACATTTAATTCAGCAGCTACTTTACTTTTTATACAAAATTTAATGTGGGCTCCGCTGCATTGCTGCATACGATTGAAATAACTACTCACGAGCATCGCAAGTTCTTCCGTCTTCCTGGATTTCGATACCTGTCGGGCATTGACAGGAAGTGCCACGGGGTGATGACAAGCAGAGGTGTGAGCAACCACCGTTTCTTTTTGAGCACTGGTTTGTTTCTGAAATAACGGTATAGCCCTATAAATTACGAGCCAACAATGATAAGGACAATGAAAACCGTTTGCGACGAAATCGACTAAAGTTAAAAACTGAACAAATTACGCTGTAAATGTGTGCGTTATGAATACTCAACACATGGTAGCCCCGGAGGGCTTATCATTATTCGGTATTTTTGTTGACTTAAATGGTGACTTTACACTCTTTGTTACGTGATACGAATGCTACCCTGTGAACTGCACGGCTGCGCAAATAGCGTATTGCAAGTATATTGTGAAAATCACACAAGCAAACAATACCACGTTAAAGTACTTAGCGAACTGTGTCCGTCGCAGCGGAAAAACAATATAGTTACATAAGTAACTTATCGTTTGAAAGTCATCTCAAAAGCTCAACTGGAGAGAAATCAATGCAGTGCCTGGAACAGGCTTTGTTCTTCGACCATTGAGGCAGCAACTCAGTGTGGTTCTCCTCTTCCGTTTGCGTTGCGGATGACACTAGGACTTCTTCGTTTTCCTTTTTTCTCGGTAGTTTTACATCGCTCTGAGTTCTGTCGCTAGCAGCTGAAGCTAATCGTAGTCGTAGTTGTAGTGATAGGAGCCGCAGTGTCGTCGAGGTCTTTTTCGAGGCGAGCTTTTTCGCGATTTCACTCTCTTTCGGCTCTTTGTAAGCGGCTTTTACTTTTTCACAAACTGCCAAATAGCAGTGCCAGCAGGGGCAAGTGAGGAGGGCTCATACATCCCGTCCTTCCTCTTTTTGTCCTGCTTTTTACGCTGCACCATCCCTGTGCCCACGCCGCCCCCGTCAACCTTCCTTTCAACAGCTCCCCGTTTTGAGAACTGTGTGACGTCATATCGGCGACGGGTTCGGCAACTCATAGAAGGGCTTGCTTCCGCTGCGAGGGGAATTGCTACCATTACAACGTCTAAGGCCATCAACGACTATTGCCAAACCTACGACGTTACTGAGTCGACTCCCGGACACTCAAGGGATGTTCATTAGTTACAGGTATCCACCAAATTTACCTTGACAGCCAGGAAGAGGTCTAGAATCTCGTTTCTTCTATTCCCTAGCTTTCTTAAATCCTCTGCTTCTGTGTCCGGTACTGTATTCGCTGTTTCTTCACTGACTATGTCTTCATATTCTTCTTATGGCAACTTGGGCCCCTTTCCGTACCGGAAAAGCCTGCCGAAGTCTGTTTGTTTGTTTCGGTGCATTTTTTTCGTAGTCTCACCAAGTAGTAAAGCAGCTGGAATACAGCAGCAGTATGCGTTGCGCATTCTCGGAACTAGGTGGACCCGAATGCCCCTGCAGAAGCATGGAGGCAAGGGGAGCTGGAACCAAGCGGAAAAGAGCGGATGAGCTAGTAGCGGCTTCCATGTGATTTGTTTCAGTCGTGGCCCTACATTGCGACACCGCTAGTCGCCTATCCGGAGATCATATACCATCGACGTGCAAGGGTTACCCAAAACAGGAGCTAGTAGATGAGGTACACGAAAAATGCGAGAATAGAACCAGTCGATTAAGACGATTAAGGTGGGTGGGTGGGTGTGTGAGTGGATGGCAGTGTGGGGCGAATATTACGTGTGCGCCACAGAGTGGACCTGTGTAGTGTGAATGTTTGCGCGTGTCGTTACCTTTTCGTTCTAGGTCGAAATAGTGGATATCCATGATAGATACCAGATTGCCTTTTAACTTTTCCCGAGGCTGGGACGCCTCGTGAATAGCTCGGGTTTGCCAATCGGTCCAAAACAATCTTCCGTTCCATACCGTAACGCCGTATGGGTACGGGAGATCTTTCAGCACAACCTTGCGGTCTTTGCCGTCCAGATCGATGCTCTCTAGCGTCTGCAATATGAAAGTTAAAAAATAATATGGCTTATCGAAGATCACGATAATCCTGATAATGCATTGCTTTCATAATGCTTGCATCAAGAACTCAGCAGGAGGTCCCACAAATGCTTAATCATTAGCGGTCATTGAACAATGTCAAAATATTTCTTTCGCCTATGACTAATACGGACAAATATAAAAATAATAATAATGGCAGATACATTACAGGGTAAAACCTTTTAAGATAAATAGTTCTTCAAATATTATCGCTAGGTGGGAAGATCAATGGAACTAGTATCAAAGAGCGTAAACGAGTAAAACTCTGGTAAAATAAATGTGAAATACATTACTACAAGCTTACTTTAGTAAAAAATCACTCTTACATCCAAAGCCTGCTTTGAATAACTGAAAAGGTGCATAAAATTTAATGAAAGTACTTCGCATTATTCTTGTTCCATATTGACATTTACCGGTTCGGTAGTACAACATTCTCAGGACACAATGCCTTGTCCCTGCAGGAGTAACTGACTAAGATTTCTGTTAGTAATCATTACAGAAATGTCCTAGTTATTATCAAGCCCTGTTTACGTTCCTCGCGTAAGGCACAAGTCCTGGCTACGAATTAGCTAGGAATAGAAGGAGCCATTTTCGACGCATAGAGATTCCCTTTTGCAACCCAATCTAGGACAGTTGCGGCAACATTCTACATAGGATTACTTTAGTAATTGGCGCCCTAGTGAAAAACCTTATTGTTTATACTGTACAGCTGTCGTCTGATGGAAAAATATTCTCAACAAATAAAATAAAAATGATCCGTATAGATCCGTTTTTATTAATAGGCCCATTCTTACGGATGTTATGAACAGAACGGGGAAACAACTTTCCTATGCTTTAAAATGGCTTAATGAGATATAATTAGTCTAAGCAGTAGACACTGGCATTTCTTAGACATAATAATGCATCGATATATATATAATTAAATTTTAGTAGCGGTGGCCTTTTCGATTATTTGTACGGTATTAGATAATACTAACAGGCGTTAGATCTATAAAGCACAGCGAAACTTATAATTTCACCTTCATCTTAAAATTCGACTCCCTTGCACGTTCGATCCTCTGCTTAGAGATGCATCGACAAATGATAATAACGATGCTTTACGTTTTATGGAAACGTTTGTTGTCCAATTGGATTTTTTTTCGTTAAGTTACTTTATTTTTACATACAGAGTTCACAACAACTCTTTTATAGGAGTGTGTAAATTTTTTGCTTATTCTGCACATTTCGCCTACCTTAAAATACTAACAAAGGAGAGCAGATAAACATATTATAATATGTAAAATAAACTTTCTTGTTTTTTAATATAGTGACGAGTTTTTAATATAACGACTAGTTTAGGTTGCAGAATGTTGATATATAACATTAATATACAAGGATGTGTGTTTCATTTTTACATTGAAAGCTTTCATTTAGCAAATGAGGTCTAATAGAGTGAGAGGTATTCGTATCATAATTTCTCTGCTTGACATGAGTTATGCCACTAGTACTCTTATCTTTGAGTATAAATTAGTAAATAACCCAATGCTGGTTCCTGTTCCTATATAACATTCCTGTTCACATATATGTACTTATAAATGGACAACAGGTTTGACGAAACGAGGAAATTAGAATCTAATTGGTAACTTACATGTGTTTTTGCATCGGCCCAAACCAGTCGTCCGGCCTGTTTGTCCACAGCAATGCAGTGCGGCCAACCAAGCTTTCCACTAATCAAATTTTTATGATTTCGGCCATCTGCATCAGCACGATCTACACGTGCCTGATTACCCCAATCAGTCCAAAAAATCCACCTAGATAGAATAAGCACGCAACATTATATCCTACAGCAAAGCTGACATCGTAGTTATGCTTAGTGCTTCAACGGGTTCATACAATGTCGATGCAGTACTTTATTATAACAGAAGCCTAGATAGGACCAGGTGCCAAATTCATTTCTAATGATCAGTACAATGGTTTTCCGTGTGAGTTTTCTGTCAGACGTAAAAGTCCGTGGACTTACTAAATAGTTAGTAAAAATTCTGCAAAGTAAAATGTCGAAGCGGCTGAATTTAGTACCGGTTTATTTTAATACCGATCTTAGTTCGCTGGTGCGCGTCTACTGCACTAATATTAGAAGTAGCTCAAATTTAAAACGCTATGGAACTGTAGTTAGACGTGTACCGTCACTCCTTGTATACATATCCAACGAAATCAACCGATCCTTAAATATACAGTTAAACCTATATCTGTGATGGCCGCAGGTTCGATGGCGACGCGATAACATTTAACATTGTGTACTTATAGGACAAACACTCTATTTGCATTAGGCCCGTAGCTTGCTGGTTCACTGTGTTAAGAGGGCCCGAATTGCAGTAAATTTAATTTACAATTCTAATCAATAAAATCTGCAAAGAGCGCATTTGTTTAAGAGAGTCAGGGTTTTGGTTTAAAATCATTTGTGTGACATATTCTCAAATGCTTTTGCCGCAGCTGATTCCGATTTTGCAAACAGATCAGCCGGTAGTCGTAGATTTGGTACTAACACAACATTTTTTGAAGGCCATTTTTACCAACCCTCGTGCGAAAAATAATCGTCGAAAATAAATGGAGAAGCATCGCTTACATTACATTTAAGAAACTGTATTAAGAACTGAGGTTTACAATGTCAAGAGATTCAAATTTGCGCAATGGACTTAAGCTATGAATTGAGTTGCCCTCCCCAAAAAGTACTGTCACATAACAGATCGTCGACTAGACTATCCATATTTATGATAAAATATTTATTGAATCTATCTAACACTTTTCATTGATTTTCAATGAATACTTGATTTTTACAACACTTTTGGTAAAGTTGACGATTTCACGCTCGCGAGCAAGCTTAGAGGCTTAAAAGCCCATCCAAAAACGATCCTGACAAGTACGGAACAACAGTAGTATCAATATGATATTGGTCTCCCCAAGAGTGTCTTCGGCAATTTCTTACTTTGATTTTCATATTTACATTATATTGTTGACCCGTTCTCTAGAATAGCTTATCGCAACTTTAGTTTGCCCTATTAACTGGCGCCGCGTGCTAAGCTCTCAGTCGGGCTCAATGCGCCGAAACAGAAATTCCGTGTTATGGAACAGAAAGAAAAACTGAGCAGGGGTTGATCAACAAATGAGAACGAAACGAAAAGTGACACCGTGGGCATACTTATAGTATTGTGTATTAACTCCATAAATTATACTGGGCAATACCTGATACCTGCCGTGCATGTCGTGCCGTACGTGCTTTCTCGTAAGGCTATTGGTTTAGCGACTGGGTCGACAGATACCGATAAATTAACGAAAACAGAGTGTACTGATTAATGCATTCCCAAAGACTTGGTGACCTGCAGAACAATATGGCCTTCCTCTATCGTTTGTTACACGCTAACCAAGGATCTGTCATGGTTGATGTTGCTTACCCTTTCTCTGGGTAGATAGTTATAGATCTTGGTGAGTCCATCTCCTGGTGCCAAAGCAGCACGCGCCGATACGATCCATCAAGTTCAGCAACTTCGACGCGCGGCTGATGTGGCCCCGCATCAGTCCAATAAAGTTTTCGTGCACGCGAATCCACTACGAGGCCGCCCAACGTCTCAATTCCAATTGTCACCACGTCGCGTACGTTAGCCCCGCTTAGATCGCAGCTTTGAATCTTGCGTAGGTTTCCGTCCGAGAAAAAGATTCGCTCTATAAACAAAGCAAAATAATAATACTCGTAGCTCTATGCAGAATGGCACATTCTATTAAGGCTATGTTTGGAGTTCCCCTGCGTGAGTCCAAGTATACCTCATATAAGACAATGTTCTGTTCGTTCTATTCAAAAATATAATGCAGAGTAATCGAACTGTTGTCAAAGTCACAGGTTCTTATCACAGACAGCGTTGCTGTATGAATCGGTTCCTAAAATTACTAATTTTTTACAAACTGGACGGATACGTTGCAAAACGTCTTGCTGCGTTCCTTAGATTTTTATTGAATTGACAGCCGATCCCAATAAATTTAGTAGACAATATTCGTTTCTGAGAATCGTTGAATGGGAACTAATGAAACGATTGAATACGTTTTATCTAGATTGTGTAGTATCAAAACGTAGTCTCTTATTTTGTTAATTAAATTAGTTGCCATCTGTGCTTTGATCATGAAGACTTGTTACTCTGCGAAGTACAACCGTAGGTGTATTATAAGTGAACACTTTCAAAGCTGCTGAAACCTCATTTTAACCAACAATACAATCAATGATTTTTATCAACGTCAATCAGTCTGGAAACGTGCGATGCGAACGAGTGTATAATCCAACAGTGGCGCGCTATCTACCGTAATGCTGCTTGACGGTTTTTTACCGTGATAAAAACATATGTATTTTTTTTGTTGAACCTCATATAAAATAATACGATGGATTATGAGCTCTCAGTTTCGAGTACGGCTTGTATAATGCAGTAAATATGCCACTTATAAATACAGCTGATATTCGCCCCTTAGCATTTTGTAATGTGGGCTGTTGGATATGATTGTAAATAATAAATAGGTTTTAAAAACCCTTGAATTGTCTTTCAGTTAGCGGGATGGTTCAAACTCAAGAAAGAACTTCTTTTTTTTTTTTAAATTTTCGCAACGAAATCATTACGATATATTACTTTCATTCAAAGTTTCTCATGTATAGAGCTCTATATGTCTACCTATATACACATTTTTTAGCAGTCGTACTTAGTCTCTGCTACCAGGGAAACCGCACGTACGCAGCATTAGCGTGTCCTTCATTAAGTTGTGAACGGCGTGTCTGCACGAAGCTATCGGACGCTAAACCTAAGTGTATAGCGCTCTTGTTAAAAAGCTTTCCGACTGGTCATTGCTTCTACGGCTGCGTGCCCTTAGCAAACTTTTCCAACGATCTTGACTTCGTTGCAGTTATGTTGACCCTTGGAATATGTTTCCGGTGCCTTCTTAACATGAAGTCTTTTCGGCACAGACCTGCCCAGTTCGTAGGTTATTCGACCTTGTGCTCCTCGTAAAACATTCAAATGGTTTCTCTTTTTTTTTGAGTTTCTTTACATAGACACCAGTCCTTCACAACCTAGCCTTCTTTTCATACCGTGTTCCGCGTGGCAACTACATATCTAATGGCACGACCGGTATCAAGGGTTGAAAAAAGGGTGCCATACACGTACCCTGAACGGTGGCTTTTGTATTTTCGGCCTCGTCTTACAACCTTGGACAGCCAGTCATGCTCTGGTAGAACGGGGAGTCATTGCTGTTAGTAAAGGGTACCAGGGCATTGGTATATTGTCGGAGGCTGACAACACATCCGTTACCGGACTTTATTATCTAATTGCAAATAATAACTATTTATTAGTCTTTTCGATAGCTGTCGCTATATGTATATATATATATATATATATATATAGATAAGTTCGACTGTGTGTTATTGCTGGTTACTACGTTGTTTTTGATGACTCGCAACACCGTTTCCGAAACTCCCTGATTTTCAAAGCAAAAGTTACAAGTTTTTCTCAAGATGGATTTGTTTGCTGACCACAGGGCTGTTCAAGTTAGCTACAACAGTTTGCCTGTTTTTAACTTTTAGAGTCTCCTTGCAACAATTTAAGTTTCTTTACATCTTTGGGGCATTTAGCCTACTGTGAATCCAATATAATGCGATTCAAAGTAATACTTGATTGAGTTCCATACCAAGGCCCAACATACCGGATCCAGATTTTGATGGATGAGAGTCCTGCAATGCAAGAAATACTTGCAATCAAATGCAGTCAGCATAATGCATCCGATCTTAACTTCCTCAAGAAACATAGTTTAAAATGAATTTCCGTATGATGTTTTCGCGCACGCTATATTTGAGCTAGACCTAAATGTTTCGAGTTAAGATTAACAAGCAAATCAGTTACCCATTAAACTACTACGTGGACACCGGGCAATACCTCGACAAATCAAGAGGTACCTGTATAGCTTCATTCACAGATTATATTAAGAAACCATTCGCAGACTGGGAGAAAAAATCCTTGAAAATGACCTAACCTATTCAGGCCTTGAATGAAAACCGGGATCAAAACAACAATTCTACTGATTAAACATGTCTGTTAGGGATATCTCTGGCGGCACATGCTAAAGGTATTACCTAAATTTAAATATATATACATATATGACGTTTGGACATAATGTAAAAGTAGTTTACATGTCATGTACTGCATATGCCATTTGTTATGTAAATGAAGATCGGCTGGGTATGACAATTCGTATCGTAGGCAGATATCTAGAACTAGCGATATTAAACGGTAATTAGTCTCTACGTTTGGGAAATTTATTACTTGTCTTATCTATTAAATAGAAAGAAAGTTAATGTGCTATGTGCAATTTATACTAAATGGAAAATACCACTTTTTTTTTTTATTGTTGTGACAACAAATTATTACATTGCATGCCCTTCGTCATCGTTCACATTTTTCTCCCAGATTTCCACCAAATTATGTATACCGTCTCATTACAAACTGCCCGGTCTCCTTTCGAATAAGTGTTCTAACCGCGTTTTGAGTTATCGATCTGTGTTGAAGATAAGGCCATGGAAATGATTGCCCAGCGAGCGGGAAAAATAAAAATCCGCAGGGACCGGAAAATATGTAACAAAACCTGCCATTCACTTTGCTGGCGGGTAGCTGTGACGATGTTTGGTCCTAGAACTAGAATGACCTGATTTTGTCTGACGAGCCTCTTTGTTTGCTAGACTCGATGAGAGTGGGCCGAATAAACGGGCCGATCAATTGTCATTCGTGCAAAACGATTCGCAGTGAACCACAAAACGCAAGGCATTACTTTTTTTGGCTAGAAATCAGGTTAAACTCCGGATTTTGGCTTCTTTCTTAAGCCGACCATTGCGATTTCTGATTCATGTTGACACTATTTCGTATCACCGGTGTCAATTCAGTGCAAAAATCGGATACTATGGCCGCATCATGCTCGAGATTGGACTAAATGTTGAACTATAGCGCTAAGCGTAGTTGTTCTTGTTGGATTCAAGTAGTTCGTGAAATACCCAGGCTCCAAATTTCTATGTAGCCCCAAGAGATTTAAGATGGCTAATGACGGCTGTTGCTTATCTTTTTGGTCACTTCTCAACTTGTTTGACGGCCACCTTCTTTCAAAGGTTCGTTCAGATGGTCGTCATCAAACTCAGGCGGTCGACCAGAGCAAGGGACGTCGTCGAGGTCCCGGCCGCCGTTTTCAAACATGGTAAACCACTCTCGAACAGTCCTTTTAGCGACAGCATCGTTACTGTATACAAGGCAAGTGACCTGAGCTGTTTCAGCAAGTTTGAGCTTCGGCGAAATGCGTAGTGCAGAAGGTATCGAAAATATACCTTTTTCCGCGTGGAACCTCCATCTCCTAGGAGTTCCTTCAAGTTAAAATTGTGCTCACAGCACAATACCGTTACAGAACGCTGATAGAACAGGAAACACGCTTTGGAACGGCGTACAGAAGTAAATAACAAATCAAGGAAAACGGGAAAGGGAAGTTGTCTACGCCGCGGAACTTTCTAGCTTAATATAGCTGAGACCCGCTGTATAGCCAGACTTCTGCCTGAACGAAACTAGAATTCCCGCCCACGATACAAAGTACATGCTCTGCGCCAATAAATAAATTCGTTATTAGCTGAGAAATCACAAACTTGGCACCTTGTAGCCAGCTAAAAAATTATACGGCCAAGGTTTCAAAAGTAAAAGCTATATGCGCTCAATTATTGGACCGACTGCGCAGCGAGTTACTGATTGTCGCGTATCCGCTTATTTCATGCATGAAACCTTATTTCGCTTCGCGCCGCAAACCAAAACGCCTCCCTTGATTGTAGTTAAATAAACATGTGTCTTGCTTCATTCGTGCACGTAGAAAGCCTAATACACGCAGGACGTCTACTTCGGTAAACAGGAACCATGTTGCTAATGAATTGCTTCAATTACATGATTTGGAATAATATTTATGTCAGAAAAAAGGTATACTTTCCGTTTTGTTTGGCAGATTTGACTTGCCTGTCATGCGTCCTTTGGTGCATCATAAGTGATAACTAAACGTAAAGAGGGGCAAGCGCATCTCAAATCAATATGGAAACACCTAACATAAGTTAAATGAGTGCGTTTGGTGTATCTTTATCGAACAACTTAGAGCTGATTAAAGTGGGATTTGCGGGAAAGAGCTTATTAGTGTACGGAATAACGCCATCGTGGGCGACCGACTTGCGATTGATTTATATAATTCATTCGTGCTGTAGAAAGTAAGTTGATTTAAATTATATATATATATATATATGCATTATGTTTTACAAAAGAGCTCTTATTTCATCATTACGAATTATAGCTATGTCCTCTGTATGTATAGGCATACGTAAAAGCAAAATTAATGACTGGAATAGCTACTTTATTTCTTTCAAAAAACAGCCTATATGTGTGTGGTTGATATGTATGAACTGGGACCGCATCACTTCGTTATCTAAGTCCATGATAAAAACCGATGAGCTGGGATATTTCAACATCATTTGCCTAGGAATAATAATAGCACTATTGCGTAACAGTGACGCAGTGGAAATTGCTGGTAGCGGACGCCAAGAGAAAAACACCTCATCCAACTTAGAGACGACCTTTCGAACGTTAACAGTCAACAGATAAAAGCCCCACAAACTTCTTCCGCATACTGAATAAAGTCATTGAGATTAGCAGAATAAACACATTCAGGACAAATGGGTGGCCCATTATTTAGATTCGCTGTCGAACCCTGCTGCAGACAGAGAGACCACAACATGTAGTTCACAATAAAAGAAGGCCTCAGGCCGTATGGAGCTTCCAGTTCCTCCCGTAGAGGGAAAGCCACAATGAAGCTAGCTTCGCCGAACTGAGTTCTATCACGTTATAGTCAAGATGAGCTCGATATTTAAAGAAACTCTTCGAGCTATTTAAGAAACGGAAGAAAACGGGTGCTAGAAACAACGAACAAAAAAGTATTTGATAGGCATGGCATTCAAATACCAACAGAACAGAACGATAACGTTCTATGGCGGCTGGCGTTTGTCAGGGCTCGATACCGGGCTCGATCTTAAGGAACGTCGTATACGACGACGTATTGCACTTGAAAAATCTTCAGCGTGGCGCTGAGTTATTAGTCTACACAGACGACTGGGTGGTCACGGTATAATCAAGGACGGCTACAGACCTGGAACTTTACGCTAAGAAAACGTTGAAGGCAATCTATGAAGAGATGGCAGCAGCAAGGCTGGAACTTGCTCCAGTGAAAAGAAAAAGTTTTGCCTACTGGAAAGAGATGACACAAATTAAACTTCAATAACTGAGCAGAAACATGAAGATGGTAAAGAAGGTGAGGTATTTAGAAGTCTATTCGAATGAAGGCTTTAAAGGAACACTCCATGTTAATATAGCCGATACAAACAGTAAAATGGAGGGCACAGTTGCAAAGTGCTATTAAATATCTACGACGAGCTGGCAGACGTAGACCTTTGAAGTCTTTTGCAAAGTTAGTAAATTTCTTCGACTCCCCAGTATGGTTAAGGAGGTTCGCGGAATCCAAAGCTCTTAAAGCCCCTCTTTTTAAAACTCGTAAAATAACGGGGCTGCGCATCTCGCAGTCACACAGCATGGTAGACACACCGGTGTAGTTGATCCTAGTCGGGATGCCACCATGGGATTTGAAAGTAGCGAAAAGAAGTCGCTAGTGGAAAAATGGCCTAAATGTCTCTTAGAAGATTGAGCGAAAATCATTCTTGGAACCTGGCAAACGGGGTAAAGAGAAATACCGGCTAGCCGAATGGGTTTCAAACTACAATATCTGATACCACGCATCGGAAAATAGCTGGATTGACCTGGTGTAAAGGTTGATCATTACTTGATACATGAAATAGTTCAATCCCACTTACAACTGAAGTGGCCCCTTCCGGTACGTGTGTGCACTGAGAGTTAACAACAGAAGGTACGCTCATCCATATGCTATTCATTGATTAATAGATGACTAGAAGACGCTAAGAACAGAGTAAAGTAGATGGTAATAAACAGATGGAACAGGGGCAGTATGCGTCATGCTAGATTTCTTCTACGGCTTCCAAGATGTTTAGCTAGTAGTGATACTAGTAAGAAGTGGGAGTCGAAAGCGGCTACGGTAGAAAGCTCTTGAAGGAAAAAGAATGCCTAGGCCGGCAATAGTGGGCGCAATTAGCGTTCGAGACTGCACTAGAAACAGGCGCTCCAGATTTGCAGATATTAGGGCTTCACACGTCTGAGGCGACGGGGAGCCCAAGAGTAACTTCGGCCCATTGACTCTTCCTGCCAATTTGTGGTACTATTCAATAAAAACCCAGGCCAACAGGAAGTGAAACTTAAGGCGGGGGAGGAAAGTGCGTTAGTTGGAATTAGTATCGGCGGAACCAAATACAACTGCCGGGGCTAAGTCCGCCATACGTTGGATATTTATGTATCACTCAATCCCAACTGTGTGCCTTAATGTATTAAATCCGCCTACTAAAAAAATGTCGCTTGTTTATAATAAGTGGGTTATACATAGAGGACGAGGGTTTTACATGCTTTGCTTTACATTATAGAAGCGACTTGTCTAGCCGCCCTAAGAAGTAATGCGTTGTACCGTAAATGAGAGATGAGTAATACGGCTAATTAGAAGACGAACGAAGAAACATGCACAACAGTATGAAAAATACAGAGGACTAATCAATGCGCAGTCGAAAATAGTCAGTAGGATCGTAAAGATGAATAGTCCTGTTAGGAAATATAGAGCGTCTACCACCAGTCTATCACTCTAACCACTAATATACAACTGTAAATCTAATCTAGGCTTGCACTGTCAGTCCATTCGTCCTACAAGTGTCTCTTACTTACTCTTATCCCAATACTAATAATAATAATAATTAAATAAATTTGTAATAATAAATAAATAAAATTTGTTTGCTTATTTATAAAGCTAGGCAACAACCGCCGATGGTCACAACAAACTCACGTCTAATTGAAAGTAAGTAACATACAGTTCCTAATAAACTACAGCCATGGAATAACTCGAAGCTTGATCCTCTCACCTTCAACTGTGTCGACATGCAGAGCTACAACGTTTTCAAGACGTTGTGGGGTGGCAACAAGTACATCTGCCCAGTAAGGCATCTCAACACTCATAAGTCTCATTTCAGAGCGTTGCGAAAAAACGAGCATCTTACGAAAGGCGTCCGAACAACTCTTGGTATCGTTGAGCAATGCGGACCCTGTTGGGCAGGCGCACTCACATCCTGAAGGGTTTCCCGCTGACAGAAGGCACTGCCGACTGCAGCCACACTTGTCTAAGGCACACGAATTTGGCACTGCAAAAAACAGATAATAAATGTTAAGCGAGTGATGGAAGCATACGCCTTCATAATTTAAATACAAAAGGACGGTTCGAAGGTGGATGGATGGATGAATGATTATTAAAAAAAAAAAAACAAAAAAAAAAAAGGTAACGAAAGCATAACTGGAGCTTTGCTAAAGGTATACAGGAAAAAATATATATAAACCAATAGCTGTCGGCCGTCAAAGAGATACCAAATCAAAAAGTTGAGCTACATATCTACTTGCTCTAACATTTACAATTTTTCCTAAGCATTTATGCCCTTCTACCTTCAGGTCGCTGTCTGTGGTAGATGATAATATTGTTGATACCCTCAAGGCGATCGCGGACTAGACGACGGTCTGCACCAGTCTGGGCATTTGCAGATTGAATCATGTGTTTTTCATAGTCACTCCAGTAGATACGGCCTTCGAAAAAATACAACCCAAATGGATTTGGCATTTCTTTTTGAAGAAGGACACGCCGCGTCATCTGAAATCAGAACCGACGAAACAAATGAGCCGATGAAAAATATCAAGTACTTATATATATACTGTATATATAAATATTCTTTTTGTTAATACTTTGCTAAGCAACATACACCGCAATCTGAAAGAGCTTATAATAGCTCTATACTTACATACCACACAAATAATTATAAAAGGAACTATGCTTTTGCGCTATGCACAGATGTTTCCAATGATTTCAAACTTTGTGAAGCTCTTTACTTCTTAAGTTATTTGGTGATAAAGTGTTTAGTTAGGTCGGCCTTTTACGCCCGGTAATTCAAGCACTGTATAACTGAGTCAATACGAAGCAAGTCGTCAATCAGTAAATCAGAGGCCAGATCGTCATGACCATTTCATATAATAATTGCAAGAAGCACTTTACAACTCTTCATTCATTCATTTATAAAATTTCACAATAACCTTGCAAAACGTGTTCGACCGGGAGGGCTGATATAATGTCCTCAACTACGAGTCTACGTTGCTATGAAACTGTATTGCAGTTTTCGATAAAATAAAGAGCTATTACGAATAGGCTTTATAGTGATGTAGCTCCATCGGAATATATAGCAATATACCGATGTATTCAAGAGTCAAATTGCTTACGATCATGACACCCTAGCAGAATGTTTCACCCATTCCTCTCTCTTGTTTTCCCGTAGTATTAAATTAGGACATTAAACCAATACATGAAATGTTACAAATACTACCGCCTATTGCCAAGTGGCCTATTGCTCAGTCAAGTCCTTTTCTCGATTCCCCATTCTCAACGGTACGGGACAGTGGCGAAAGGGTGGTATATCGAGAAGTCAGGTTACTGAATAAGTTCTCTCACGGCTTTATGACGATTCATCGATTATCATGAGAGCAGAAAGGGCGCAAAACAACGAAACAAATTATGATAAACAGTAGCAACATCACCAAGAGCGATTACGGATTAAACATTTTACGAGACGATTTTTGCCTCTCAGGTGCCTCTATACATAACTCACGTTGTGGTTTCTTAATAAAACCCCGCCGTCTTAGAAAAACACAAAGTGGATAATTTTTTGGCAGGCCTTTACAACCTTTTATTCGGCCCGATGCAGAGGTTCTTCCAAGCGCCTGTCAGATGGTGTAAGTACATGTAGATTTTTCGCGCATTAGTTTGCATAGAGGGTAAATGGAGGAGATGAAAGGAACGTAACAGGTAATAAGGCGAAGGAAAGGCACTGCGAGCGAAGGCGCACCGTGCGACTGTACGGTTGTAAAGCTTGCTAATTCTATCCATACTAACGCTGGCTTTGCTTCTCGCCGGCTGGCAACAAGCTACGAGTATGCTGATTTGGCAGCGTAGTTGACTGCAATAACTTCTAAGCCAACTTGGTGGCATGAGCCTCCGGATGAGGTTGGCCATCGTTGCACCGTGGCCACGACCAGTACGCAGCTTTGCCATGCCTAGCACGGCGTATATTGTATGCCATGCAGTGAATTATACGTACAGAGCAAGCGAATAACAACCGATTGCCCGGGTGCATATTTGCATTACTTGAGTACAACCCTAACCTTTTTGCCACCCTAACCTCTAACATTTGGCCATGAATGAATCTTTTTCCATAGGGGAGAATAGGAATTAAAAAAGACGGTGAAGCTGGATAAGAAAACAGTGATCCACCCTTCAACAACTCATTTCATTTCTGGTTACCTATTTCTAGCTTTCTTTTTGTGATTAAAACTTAAAGGTTCCTCACATATCGCTCAAGTTCACTTAAGCTCTTATAGCAGACACTAAAATTAGAGAACGGACTGTCTTATATTTGATTTAGTACTTATTATGCAGTTATAAGTATATGAGATTGATCTAAATACAACAAGCAACAATGAAGCAATGAATCTCGTTTGTAGACGAAGTTTACAATCTCGGTGAAAGAGAGGAGCTGGATTTATTTTTACCAGACATTTTGCGTTTGTTTCCATAATTTTCACTCAGAAAATTTTTCATAAATATTTCTAATATGATTTGATAAAAAATCGAAGGTGTGCTTACTGTTATAAAAAAAAAAAAAAAAAAAAATGGCATCTTAATCATTTCAAATCTTCGGTGTGATGTGTCATATGACTTATAATAACGTTCGGACACCGCTGTGTCTGACCATTTGCATACTAAATTGTTAGTTATTTCATTACCTAAAGAGTTGATCGTTTGACGACCCGTCACATTTAGGCTACTTCTCGTGAGAATACATAGAGAACGTTATCGACTGAAGTGATTTTATTGATCTGACGATCTAACTGCAAGAACTCATAGTAACAGTCTTCATCTGCTGCGAGGAGTTGCTAGTTTTAAAAACATCTATCGCTTTTTCTTAACGTCTCGAGTGTTAAGTGTTTAATGGTTGCTACTTTGGACAATACTTGTAACATCGCTAGACAAATAAATTAAAATACTGCTTACGTTTCAGATTCTGGTAAGATGCTACGTTGTATCGAAAAAAAGATCCCTATTAAACTAGCACATACATTAGGTTAGGTAGCATCACAACGCTTAATGATAAAGCCACCCGTTCGCATCCCTGAAATCAAATTGAAAACGTTTCGTTTTTTCGCCCCCCCTACGAAAAAAAGACTTGGTCTAAATTGAAAAACACCCCGTACAGCATACATCGCATATAATACTGTTACTACATCAAAGCAAGCGTTGGCGGAAGTTTGGCAATGTGCGTTCTACCCCTAGTGATTTAAGACATGCACAATATGTGAGGCCATAGTGTGATATATAGTAAATATGGTATTTTGAGGTGTCCTATTTGTTAAACCTCACATATGTTTATGTACCTAAGCATATTTGTCGCATTAATTAAAGTCAAAATAGTGTTCCTTTCAATTCAATAGCCCTGCATTCAAAGCTTGTAATTCAAATGTCCTTAGCCCGAATAAGAACACCCTGATAGCAACCGGTTATCTGTAATATCAAAGTTAACCGAGAATCTCAGCCTCTCATTGATTCTGTTTCGCACCCAAATTCTAGAAATAACCTTGATGATATTCGGCCTAGCGGATGTGATTCTTCCTCCCATGTGTATAGTATGCCAAGCATACGGATTTATTGCGGACCTGTAATCTTGAACGCTTATTTAACTTAACCAAGCCTTATTTCTGAACTATAGCTCTTATTCTTAAAACCCAAAATTATAAAGTACACAACACTTACCGTCGTACAACTAAGAAGACTAAAAATGGTCACGTTTACCCTAAGTTTGATCCTACTGGTACGAAAACCTGCTGGCTTATCAAGTCTGCACTAAAACGAAAATAATAAAATTTCCTTTGCAGTGACTGCTTCAATGATTACATTCCTACTCTGCTGGCATTGCAAGGTGCTTTAAGTAATTCTTTGCCACCCTGACTATCAGATTCAACCGTGCCTCGGCCAGTAATCAATGTCTTAATTGTTCCCGCCAGAAGGTCCCTATCTGCCGTATGCTTTGTTCTTTCTCTAGTTCTTATATTAACGCCGTCAACCTAGTTTACGTGCCCAAAGTGCTTCATCAATCAATAGGCACTTAGTGTCCTATTCTGGCGATCGAATTTTTCTTTCACTTATCCACCTCCATTTGCACTTTTATGCCTTAGTTTTAGTCTGACCTCGTAACCCCAACAACGATGAAGGCCATCTTTGGTCCTGTTACTGACATGGCTTTTAGTGAGCCTTCTCAACAGATACAAGCTTATAATCCATGCTCAAGCATGCCTATCAGGCCTCAGAATAGTTCATCGCGATACAGCAATGGGTAATCATGTTGCTAAGACTTAACCACGATATATTCAGTTAATTATCACATGGCATTTTCTAAGGAGAGCTCAATAGCTTGGTAGCTATTCATCAAATAGACTCAATTTTGCCGAGATGTTTAAACCCCGTTGCAAAGGATGTTAGTCGAATTAATTCTGGGTCTGGTTCTCCTTTTACTCCAATCTTTAACGTGTTAACGCTAATTTTGTTATTTCTACCCGAACATTGCAAGTATACTGTCTAGGATCAGAAAATACTCTCCCGCTCCAAATATCAAAAGAAGAAATTTCTCTTTAATATTTCTAATTCAAGTCTACATACAATTCAGGTTATCCTCTAATATTATTAAGCCGGTACCAGTGTCATGACAGTTCAGACTACAGATATATTTAGATAAATCCTTTGAGTATACTATGGCGTCAACTTTGCTTAGCCTTGCGCCAAAATACACTCGGAATACTTTTATCAAGGCCCTGTTTATTTCAATCCATTCAGGTTGAAATACTGTCAACTAGTTTTTCACAAGAATCGTATCCTGCCACTGTGCGATTTAGAGGAGAACGAATAAAAATGTTACCAAAAAAAAAAAAAAAAAAATGTCCCACGTGCGATATCTGGTCACCATAGCAACCGCTCAAGTCTATGACAAGCATATATTAGAGTCGTGTTAAAGTGACATGATTGTCAACAACTGGTCGCAACGGAGATGCTTAACATGGTTGGCATATACCGTCGTTAATCTCTAATTAAATTGGCAAGCAGACGAACAATTGACGTGATATACCCGCAAAATTTTCCAAGAGTATTACGTATATATAATATAGTCGTCGCTTGTTACCCTTTTTTATGCGCCGATTCGACGCATTTACTACGTATTCAATGTAAAGTAACCAAACCCAAACCCAAGTGACCCATCTATTCCAATTACAGGCGAAGATCATCAAAGTCTGTCCTTTATATTTATAAGAATTTAGGAAGCGAAAGGCGCATTACGAGCAAGCGACAAATGTCAATTTGAAAACCAACCTGTGAAGCCTCTAGGAGGTTAAAAATCATCTCGGATCACTAACCAAGCCGATATAGTTCTGGAGTTACTATCCTGGCGTGTACCGTACAAGCGTGGAGTTGTCGCTCCAAACGACTAGAGTAGTGCAAGTGTCAAAGTTCGCTACGAGCTAAGATGAAGTAAGCTGATGGTGAGGACGGAGGACAAATTCGAAGCTAAAACAACAAGTTGCACCGAGAACCTAAAAGCGTACGCAGTACTTCTTGCAGGGCATTTAACCCAAACACTTTCCAGGTTATGGTTTAGCAGCTTAGATCGAATGTTGATGAGCCATCGATCTAACAGTGTGTGTAAACATAGCTATTATGTACATATAACTCAAGACACTTGCTTTCGTCAAACACATACAACTATACATACCCCCTTTTTATTCGATAGCAACTTTATTCAGTCGTTAAGTATACAGTTAAGATACAATGTGTATACGTAGAAACCTTCTAATCTGCATGGCGCCTCTAACTTGTCGTCGATTGCGTGAAATATATGCTGATTAAGAATGTCCGCCTTATTTTGGCTGAGGTTTGAGGGAACTTCTCTGTCGTACTAAACCAAAAATGAAACGAATTGTGCGTCTACTTTAGACTGCATGTTTCGCGGTAGAGGGGTTTTTATTTGAGTTTGGTTGCTACGGTTGATGTATGCATTTCTTCGTTGCGGTTTACAACGAAAATGCATTCCCCCCTTGCCTTTACAAGTGGGTAGACTTTATCTGTTGGCATGTTTCCTAATCCGTCCAATTGACGAGCGTGTGCATTTGTTCGATTCCATACCATGGATAGGGTGTTACGAGCATAAAAGAAAACGTAGACCTTTTGTTTTTGCTATTTCCAATGTAAGTTTTTGTGCGTCGCTTGGATTGAATCTCCATATTGCAAGCAAACTCCATAAATTGGACGCCAGCCAGGTCAAGATAGTTCGCAACTACTGAGACATGTCTCTAGCAAAGCAGTAGAACAGTGCTTGAACCGCGAGCACCCACCGTCGGGTCGTTTGTCACAAACGAAGGAAGAGAATGAGCTGAATATACAACAGTGACAAACCACCGGCGATGAGAAAAAAAAAGCAATCCTGTTTAGACCGAAATTGAAAACTATAGATGGTGTTGACGAAAAAAAAAAAAAAAAAACAAAAAAAAAAGCTTTCCTTGTCTGCAAAATCGTTGCAGTCGACCTTGAGCTGTCGTATCTAATGGTGGTATTCTTCAAACCACGCAGAGAAGCGGAGATTCATCCAGACTGAAGTGTCGAAACAAAACAACTGCTAAAATTATTAAGCATCTTCTTAGGCGAACACTGGATACAACTTTTATAATTTTTTTTTTCAGTTCCACATGTTTTACTGTCTACTGGTGGTCTCAAACCCAGCAGTATAGTTTTGCCTGTAATCATCTTCAATGATATTCGGTCCTGATTCTCCTACTAAAAAGGTAATTAGAGACTCGAACTATTGTTGTCTCATTTCGAGGACAGCTCTATGTATAGCGCGACATTAAAAACAGCACATTGTACGTTTTTAAAAAAAAGTAATGTTGTTGATGTTATTATTATTATGAAATTTAGCAGCTATAGATTTCGGTATTGAGCTTCACAAGTAGAAACTGGCATGACCAATTCCATATTTAGAAAAAGAAGCAGCGCATATTAAATTTACGATCAATTACAGAGGTGCTTCGAAATTGAACTGTTTATCATAAATTAGATCGTAAAGCTCAGTAAAACATGATTCATTCTCTCTTTGGATATGCACTATTTATATAACTGCCTTCAAAAAATCAACTAGTCTGAAATCTCTGTACATTAAAGCCGAACGCCGTCTACTTGCGCGTAATACGCAGAAAAGCCGTTGTCAGATTGCGGTTCGTCCGAACGTGTAATATGTCTCCGTTCGTTCAGGTACACGTAGCATGCAACATTTGGTGCCAGAATTATGGAAAAATTTTAAGCCCGATGAGTATTTAAAGTTATTACGTACACAGCCGACTTAGCAATTTAGCAGGGCTTTGCTTTACGCCTGTGGACTTTGGATTAAGTTCAGATCTACAACGGAAAGGCAACCTCATCCATGAGGTGTCATATTTTGCCATACTTTCGGTAATAAAGTCGTCACAAAACAAAATCTTGAAGAAGGTTCATCGAAGTCACCACTGCTGTGTAAGAAAAACGATTTTTTAGAAACTTTGGCAAAGCATAATAATACATAGCAAAGGAAGGCAGGTGTAGTTAAGAGTACGCTTGTGTTTAAATAAGGATAGTACTGTAGTTATGTATGATACTTATCAACACAAAATTCCGAATATAAACCAACTGGATTAACTTCAGTGTTCAATTGTTAACACAGTTACAATTGAATAAACGATTTATAATTTCTTACGTTAATTGTTTAATTTTTAGGTTATGAGGTTTAATTTTTTTTTTTTTTTGCTTGATTTTTGCTCCTTGACGTGTGGACGGAACTAATCAGAGCATCAGTGTTTGGATATAGACAATTTCTCAGACTACTGAGAAAAGAAAAGCGTTGGAAAGAGCCTGTTTCACACAATTAAAAACGCGGCTTTATAATACATCGCAAATAATGTAAAAAATAGTAAAGCTATTCAGGAGGCAAACGTATCTCTGCGCAAGATGACAGTGGTGTAGGTAAAACCATTAAGAAATAAAGTTAGACTTCTTGGTAACCTTTAATTCTATTGTAAAGCTTAGAGAAAAATTTGCTGAAATCATGGATCATATAGCTGAATATGAGTAGGGAGCTACAGAGATCATGTGCTCTTTAGGAACCTTTATTAACGGTCCACCAAATAGCGCGTTTGCGACAGACTAATTTATATCTGTATCGGCACCTTTATCCCAAGCAGTGGTCCATAGCTATAAATGAGAGAAAGACCCACAATTTGCTGGTGACATTAAACGATTTAGAGATCGAAACCCATTTTTTTGATATATATGTTCGCGAGGAAAGTGATGTTTGCAGTAGCGAGAAACTAAAAAAAAAAAATTAAAATATGTTTTATTTACCCTTACCTTACTAACAATAAAATCCGCTACTCGGATTTCTCTAACATACAATACGGAATCATTGTCAATATTAATAGGGAGCGAATACGGAAAATCGGAAGATGCAAAGTTGATATAAGCTAACAAGATGTACAATTTAAAAGATCTTTATGGATCAAACAGGTTTGGTGATTTCATGTGAATCTGTGCCTAAAATATCAGAGCCTTATAGACAGTGAAAATCATAACAGAAGCATGATAAGTTACTTTAGCTCTTTTTATATTTTAATGTCTATTATTCGACATGAAGACCAGGTTTATCCACGATTTTTAAAAAAAAAGCGGCAATTAGAGTTATACAACAAGTCAACTTGAGAAGCTTCAACGAAGTTTCCTGTGATGACTGAAATGCAAAAAACATTTTCGTTCGACAAGAAAAAAAAATTGTCGTTGCATAGAATAATAATAAATTTGCTTTCTACTTAATCCAACCATAGACGGTATTACTGGACAAGTGATTCGTTTTGTCGGCGATCGAACAAAAATATCGAGCGTAGATTTTTTATGGGATCTAGAAAATCTAGGAATAGGATCATCAAAGAAGGATGAGTTTTTTGAGCTAAACGTCAGTCTCGATAAAGTGTAAAGGCTATGAAGTATATGAAGTCAGTATTTTACTTATAGATAATATGAGAAAAATGTCAAAAGTATATCATAGTATTAATGAGGAACTATAAATATAATTGAGAAACAGTTTGCGGAACCTGCCCCTCTCGAAAGAAAGATCAACTCGCATTCGACCTGCCACCTTCAATAGCTGCAAAAGAATCTCCTGTTAAAGTGACTAAGAAAAGGTGCCTGCAGCATCAACGTTAGAATAGTAAAATACGCAGAGGCGCTATGATACGATGAGGTATCGTTAAATGGCCGCCGCCGTCGTCCGGGTACAAACATGCCATCTTGTGTCTGACAAAAAATCACCTTGATATAACAAGCAATGTTAAAAAACGTTAACTAAATCTATTACACAGAACAGTTCTCTGGTTTAAATAGACTCTATGTGTTTCAGGAAATCCATTAACTCCGATATAGGAATTCTCCTCTACCATATTGGATTTTAATCTAATTTGTGGTTCGTTTGTGAGGATGAAAGTCAACAATATTCAGAGCAAGCAAAATTCATTCTCAATATGAATAATACGTTCAATATGGATGACATAAAAAAGCAATCTTCATTCATCTCCTAACGCGTTCCGTCCTGGAAAATTCCCCTCAAAAAATAGGCAACGTCCATTTCCTACAGTGCAGATAAAGCTAAAGCTAAGATTAATGTTCGTTGGATCGTGTCCTAATCCGCCGAAGCAACGTCGTGCCGACGAAGTAAAGTAGGCGTTTCTCGGATGTGCAAAAACCATTAAGAGATTCAAATATGAAAATAAGTTAGTTTATTTATATCTGCCCAATTTGCATAGGGAAGATAACGGTGATAACACCATATTTTGTATCAGAGCTTTTAAAAAATACGAACATAATAATATTCACTATTAATGTGGGGTGGGTCGGTACACAAGGCTGGTAATATGTTACCGTCAGCGACAGGTGCGTAAGACGGACTATGCTATATCGAGTTAGATTGAACATCTAAAACCTGCTTGTTTAAACAAGCCAAATATGATACAATAAAAACAACTGGGACTTAGTTATTAATAGCTGGTCAACCGCTGACGGGATCCCTCGTAAGTGTACAATGATTAAAGCGCTATGCTATCTAGCAACAGTCAGGCTTTTCGTCTCAAAAAAGCGTTTGACACACTGTATGAGAAGAGCAAGTTTTTCTGAGACAGCAGGCTATAAATAACGGCAACAATAAAAAGATCGCTTGAAAAGTTACAAAGATGACACATTACGAGAGCCACTTGCTGCTCTAATGACACCAATTGCCATCTTTATGACTTTCAATGGGAAAAAAGCAAAAGTTCCTAAAGGTCACCTATTTACTATATGCCCACTTAGCCAGTATCGTCAACAGGTACAAGCGATAGCTGCCAGCGTTGTCAATGCGACAAGCCCAGCTCAATCTCGATAACACTGATGTGTCTCAAGCATATTTCGCTAAGTATGCTTGATAGATGGCGGCGACATTATTCCGAATCTTAAAGAAATGTCCGTCAAGCTTCGTAAACGCTGAAGGATCGATCTCTATATTCTTCTAAGCTCGATTTTCCCCAGGTCATTAGAGAGCTGAAAGGCGCACCAACTCTCTACCCGACCGTAGTTGCCTAGGTATAATAATAAACGAATACTACTCACGCCAAGTTCCCAGAGAATCACAATCAGAGCCTTATATGAGGACGCAAACATATGCGAACCGCTTTCTGACGAACAGTGCCGATACGATATGTAAGCATCTCGCATCCTTTAACTCAAAATGGCGGTATAATTCGGCCCCTAACTACGATCAGCTCGTGTGTTACTGATGAAATATTAACTGAGGGTTTTTCAGTATATGGAGTTGAACTCAAGCTAGTTTGCTGGATATGACAAATCCTAATACAGCAATTATTTTGAGTAAAAGCTCACGATCTATATTCCACATTAAATATCTTAACGTAAGAGCGTCTAAAAAAGATTATGATAGTTAGTTTCACAAGCTGGACGACCTCTTAGGAAAAAGTGCGCAAAAATTATGCATTTCGATTGAAATGCATCGATGCAGAAGTTACTACATACACTTCTCTACACCGAAAAAAAAAATTAATGTTACTCGAAGTTCTCGTATGATTATTATCACATCATTCAAGTAAGGCGTCAGCACGTCAATGATACATTAGATAGGCAAATCGGCTCCCTATATCTTTTGTGCTGTGGCAGAAAATAACATATATTAACTTATATGTTCCTATTTAGAATATATGGCAAAATAAAGCTCATAAAATATTAGGGCAGGCCCAAAGTAAATACTCAAGAGGAGCAGTTTATAACGTGGAGTGCATAAAAAATCAGCGATCTTCCAACCGATCTTAACTTTGATTGATGCGCAAGCCTATTTTTGCAGAACGACGGTAATCATTTAGCAAATACTTCAAGTACGTTATAATATATGCTCGATCCTTGGAAGATCCAAGCCAACCGCCAAGGAAACTCGGCGTAGGCAAAATACGCTCAAATAATGTTCTTCGGGAAGAACTGGTGTAGCAAATTTTTTAACGAAGAGTCTGCACTGATGATATTAAAGAAAGCCGGAAATTGCCCTGTATTAAGTAATCACGTATTGCTGTATTTGCCAGAAAAGCTAAACGTTTCCGTAAAATAGCCCAATGAAAAAGGAATGAAGGATAAGATGACAGCCAGCGAACAAATACAGGTATGAAAAGAGTGGGAGGTGTAAAAAAATAGACGGCTAGTAATAAAAGAGGGCGGCTGCAGTAAATAATAAAGCCGTTGGTTTCTGGGCTGCCTTTATCATTAGTACGTCATTGGTGCGAAACCACCTAATACAATTGTCGAACCTAAAAGTACCTGGTTGTTTTTTATGGCAAGTGTTTTCGTTTGATTTTTTCCTTCACTCTCTCTCACTTTTATTTTTGTTTCGATTTTTGAAGATCTATAGTCTTTCTTTGTGATTCGTGGGCAAGAGACTTGCACGAAGATCAATTTCGAAAGAGACGATTTGCTATTCGCAAGATAGCATCGTTTCGATATATTGGCTGGAATACATTTTCCGCCCACTTGTTAATATTACAACTGGCTGTCGCCTATCGACTTCTGATGCAGCCACACATATATAATGTATTCGCCTACCCTTACATATGATACACTAGGCTCCTTCACTGATTCATTTAATATTTGGCACGCGATCTGCAAATAACACACAACAGTGTCCTGATGATTCGGCGGCCCGAAAGTTAGTTCGCCTAATCGGCATAAATCTAAACTTCCAACTTAGATTTGTACACTGCAGTTATTTGATTATCCTGCTGCACTATCCCTGTTAGCCAATCCAAGTTGCAATGAACTTACTGTACTCAATCGGCCTATTTCATAATTTATCATCGTGGCCTAATCACTCAATCGCACCCTCTGTATCCCGTCTGCTCATTGTAATTAAGTCGCCGCTATGTAACCACTGATCCATTACGTTCTTGCAGTTATATTGCTTTGTCGAGGTGGTGAAACTAACCTTAAACTTAAAAACTCTATGAAAAAATTGGCTTGAAAATAAAATCGCACCAGAAAGCGATGTAAAAACCATTTGGAATGAATATCATATTTGTCTTACATCAAAGAAAACTCATTTAGAAATATTCAATTTTGTGCTTACACGAAAAGTTGGGAAAGCTTTCATAATGAAATACTTCGCTAATTGTATTTCATTAGTGAGCAGAGGGTCCAAATAAGCTGCATTGTTTCTGTTTACATGAATGGTGCTTCTATAAGATAAAAGATGTTCTTAAATTGTAAGTTTTATGCATTCGAGGGCAAGAGAGTTAGGGACAAGGGATAAATCCTATTAGTTTATTAGTAGGCGATAAAGAACTAACATGTCATCATTGTTGCACTCTTAATGATCTTGGTGGTAAAAACCAGAAGGCTTATAGAACAAAAACAAACTTTCTCTCGTTTCGCTAGTTGTGCTTATTCTTATTGATTATAAAGCCCGAATTGCTAGTTCTTGTTAAGGCTCGTTATGTTGTAGCTTATAACAGCGACAGGTACCTTTTAGTTTTTGAACGATTGGCAATTCTATGTCAAAAATAACTACTGTCTCAGTGATTGCTTTGTTGTTTTCGTAAACATGCCCTATTCTTCCAGGTTAAAATTTATTAAGCGCCGTACCATGTTAATGGTGATTGGAGTCCGTTTTGCGTCGCATGCCGTCTTTCTTATGTTTATATTTCAGCGAAGACGGTTTAGTTTACAGCCTATGGAGTCAGATACAATGCCTGGTCTTCTGGAACAAGGATTGCAAGGAAATCATTTTGTGCAACTCTACCTCGGCGCGCTCATCAAAAGTACGTCACGATTCGTCGCTGTATGACGTTCTTATAGACGGTCCAAAAGCCACTGAGCTCTGGACCCAGGTGTAGAGATTCCAAACCCAGAAAGAGGTCTATAATGTATTCTCTAACCACCAACAAATCGAAGCGTTTGCCGAACTGCTTTTTCAACTGTTTTAGGACAAGGGATTAAACGGTATGCAACCACTGGTGGTATTTCTCCAGCGTATCCACCTGAAACAACGAAGTGGGCCATAGGGTAACCAAATGATACAACAAACGAACACGCATGCATGTTCCAATGCGTACGTATGGTACGTTCGACCATCGAGTTATTCAGGTTGAAACTTTTAGTCACACACTTTGTTGCAAGAGTGCACTATTTCCTGGAGTAGTGGAAAGTTGGATATTAAATTTTTGGCGTATTTGTACATGAGCTTTCAACTTCGATCCAAGCTAGAACAAAAATTTGACCCAAATTTGAATCATACGTAGTAAAAGATGGGTCGGCAACTGAACAAATTATCAGTGTCAGTGCATGTTATACAGAGTACTTCGTTAAGTACTTAACGTTCCTAAAATTCACTCAATGAGCTACAGAAATCTGATTTCATGCAGGACTTAGGAAAGCCGTGTTATTTTCGCTAACTTTTACAACTATTTTTAAGTTCCTATTAATACACCATCATGGCAAGTATCAAAGGATGGCTTCTAATTTGTTATTTATTGTTTGAACATTAGGACAGGTATACCTGTTGTCTGTAAACTTTGCCTCGTCTGTACAAAATATGAATCTCACAATCATACTACACAAAGTTTTCATAATAAATAACACGTAATAACTAACATAAATAAACGTTACAGCAAATTGAATGAATTTTATGTCCAAAGAACTTCTTCGAATAATTCTAAGTAACAAAAGCATTGATATACTGCTCTGCCAACTAGCAGATCTTGGGCTTATACAATAATTTTCGAAAGGTCGTCGAAAAGGCAAACAAATATATTTGATCACTAATAATCGGAGCCTACATGCGAATTTCAATGAGCTTCGTCCAAATGATTAGCTTGTCAAAATATATATACTGCGAAAGGAAAGCGTTTTTGGTTTTTGGCCTATTATCGCTGCCAGCACGAAAGGTGAAGTAATGCGTCTCCTTGGCCTATTATTAATTTAGTAATTTTGTGCAGTCTCATACGTATAAGTATTAACTACATGGCTAAGGTCGACACAGTCATTAGATAACAAGCTAAAAAATACGATTTTCCAAGAAAACGTAAGCTTTCCGTACGAAAAAGGCTATTTCATTACGTGTCACTATGGCAGAAACTAGAAAGCGAGGTTTGCCAAGCTCAGAAGAAAACTTTTATTAGTAGAAGACTGAACTGTGAAGATTGAATGTACTATTTATTCGTACCTATGAAGTTTTTCTCTCGATTTCGACCGGAGTAAAAGTAACCTCTTCTGCACAGAATCACTTCGTATGTGCAGAAACAGTATTTTTTTTACCATTTTTTTTTTCTTTCGACTTATTTTCTGCTTTATTCTGGTGCTGGAACTATATTGCGATTCATCTCTAAAAACAACTTTATAACTTTGTAATAGCTGAAATTTTAATGTTAGCGTAAAGTTACAGGCCACCAAACTCAATTTTTAGACATCCAAGGCGCTCCAGCTTTTTCATCTCAAAGCTGTATGAGAACTGTATTTATCCGGTAAGTGGTAATTACGTCTAGCGCCGAATAGTTTTCGATGACAGGCACTTTTCATTATAACGAGACATTCCGGTCCTCCGCTGAAGCCCAACTTGTCGTAGGCCAAGGCAGCCTGTGCACCCAGGTGCGAACTTTAATTAACTTGCTTTAGAAGCTCACGTGACAAGCGTCGTTAATTAACAATAATTTTACAACAACTCTTTGCGAACTCTTATTTCTCTATTATTATCTGATATGTCTTATTCGAGTTCAGGGTAAGCGTGTTACGCCGTTCAACATTATAACAGTATCTGCATATAAGACATAGCCCGAAAAAAAGGCGAAAGCTTTTCCAAATACCTACAAGTCTTCTTTGGCATCATTTGCTACAATTAAATACACTTTTGACGAATATTCTTACGCTGCACACCGATAGGGTTTAAAGAGCTCTTAGACTTTCATTGCATCCTTTTAAACTCTGTTAGTTTCTGGTTAGGCTGAGCATCATACGTTGCTAATTAGATGCAAGTCTGCTTACATGCAATCTGTAGCCGTAAAAACGTTTAGGGAACGCCGTTGCTACCTTTACCGAGCTAGAATTATTGAATCTGGTAGCCTGATATAAACGAGTCTCCCAGATGTTAAATCGAATTTCATGAATAATAAAAAATACCACGTATATTTACCGGCTTTACATACACTTCTTTTTACACGTTTTGCTAGTTACCTTGGGTTGTAAACAATGTCAACATTGCGACCATGTTGTCGATCCAGACGACGAACCCGATTAAACACTCACATGTTATAAACATTTACTCTACAATGTACTAATAAAAAGTAAATAGATACATAGATTGTCGAACGGAAGAGGTCGCAACAAAGAACCTATAATTTGGAACGAAATAAAAGACATTTTTCACACATAATTTGATTGAACATGCTTGTTTGTGCAGTTGTTGACACAAGATAAACACGTGAATGCCTTTAAAGGGGATCATTCGGACGCACTAGGGTTATTTAGCGTTTTATTAAGTTGGGGCAACGCGATTAAGTTTTTTGCCGTGGAAGGACTCCCACACTCCATGACATTAGAGCTGATCACTGTTGCTTCTAAATTTTATAAACACTAATTCTAAAGAGACAGCGAATAACGTGTTATGCTTTAAGCAACGTTTTTATCGTGCGATTTAAAAAAACTTTGCTGAATTTTGTAACTGTTAACACACTTTCCATATTCGGTTGTGACTGACTGAGCAGTGATCATTAAAAACTGGTAATTCTTGAAATAGAGGAGTAACCAAACATGCTATGTGTCGGCTTATTATTTACTAAATACATACGAGATATATGTCTTGATGAAAGGTCTAGGAAGTCGGAGTCTATCACGTCCAATATGTGGTGTGCTGAATAAAGTCAAAATACAACAAACGATATAAAATTAATACTATTAATAGATAACGAGCATTATTCGATGGGTCTTTACATAGATCCTGACCTGTTGGGGCCTTCAAAGTACTCCTCTTTAGTGCTTCAGCTACTCGGAAGTATAATCAATCACCACAACTAACTAGAGTAGCATGTAAATATATGTAGTAATAGTAAATATAAATTGCAGGTTCTTTTCTTATTGAAGTCAAAAGCTTGAATAATAATTTGCTAATTAATCGCGGAAAGTTCGACATTCTGCATTTAGTAGATAGAACGCTAAGAATCAATTACAGATCGGCCCTTCGAATATGTACAGATCGTGCCCTATATGTGGCAAACATAAGCCATTTTCCCCGTAAACATAAAAGTCTTCCCCTCTTCCTTTCGTTTCCTTCTAGAGACTTTGTACAAACTTGAAAGTGCATATGAAAACTCTATTAGTACATTCTATCACCGAGTTCCTACTTTAGATTTCTTGTATGGTGCTCGCTCCTTATGAATATTCTAAAAAGACGCTTAACTATAAGGATGGGTGGAAAAATCTTATCAGCGTTGCATAGTGCTAATGGAGACAGTAGTATGTACGGAGTATTTGCGATAAGCGGAACGATTGTTTCGTAGTCAAACGTAGTTATGTAAGTCTGATTGCAAGAGTCCGAAAATATACGGACCGCAAACTGCTCGTTACCGGACGCTGATACTAACTGATATATAGCTGTCGTGACGTACGAAACAATGTAAATGCATACACTGAGAGAACTTGAGGAAAGATGTTGCCTCGGTAGATGCGAAGAAGCAAAAACAGAACGATCTATACCGTACGTAGCCATGGCAGTGTCGCGTAGTCGAGTAAACACGAAACACGACCATGAGACAAAGATTTCGGTATTCGATTACGTTACGTACGACCGGTTGATTGAACTGTAAAGATCTTTGCTATTCTGCAGTAGCACTAATCTACGGACCCCACGTCCAAATAAATAACTACGAGTTTAGTATTTAGAGCTAGCCAGGGAAAGCCAGGTGTTACCGAAATCAGTGTTTTGCGCACTTGAGAAATCTATTATTGATGACCCATTCACTGCTACCCCCATTAGACTCAGCGACTGATGCGTCTATGTGCACTCGTTACTGGCCTGCCTGCAAGACCAAAACAGACAGTAAAATGAATCAAAGGCAAGTTACTTTTATACAAAGATATTAGTAATACAGTAGAGTCCATTAGGTTATCGCGATGATGAATCGCGAATTAAATAGCCTCTCCTCAAAGTACTCTGTTTATTTGGGCTATTAATTTGGGGTGATGCGAAGAGCCCCATCTTTTTTGTCCGTATGATAACACCGGCGACTCTTAGATTAAAACAAATAACATGCGTTTTTAAGTGAACCGTTGAGAAGCTCCTACAATCTTACCATATATACGGGTCTAATGGATCTATTTTCTGGATCCTCATTAATTCGGTTCGAGGTTACTTTTATTGTACTAAATAATAGTGATTGTCTATCAATGAACCTACAATATTTTAAATCAAGAACTTCTAACACGGCTGTTGTATAGGTCACATGATCTTAGTGTATATATATTATAAGATCGGTAATTACCTGTAGAAAAAACTTTTTGTCTCTATTTTACTTGCGTACGTAATTCTTTAACATCTGGGTGTGGTACGCTGTAACATCGTATCAATTCACGAACATTAACATGCTTATTTGCCTCGAGTCGTCTCGTACCACAATCATCGTAAACATTTAGGAATCCTTGTTTAAACATTTTATCAACGTGTTGGCCTGTTCAGCGTGACTTAATGATCTCTACGAGCAATATTGCGTATAGCATCGTTTTACGAAAGTACTAATTTCACCATCTGCGACGCGTCTTAAAGGCCGTAAGTCTTATGCCCAATGCCAAACTGATCATGCGTACCAAACCGTATATCAAAAAAAAAAATTATCTGTGTATAATTTTGACCCTCTGCTTTATGTATATTGAATCACCTCGAATCCGCTGGAGAAGCCCAGGGCCGAAACCCGCGAGGAGCACATAACAGCTGAACATTTTAACTGAAGTTGGCGCACACTAAAATCTACAGGCTGTTTGATGAAGCTACAATACACACAAGCGAACCTTGTAAAGAGGTCAATAACAAAAACTAACTCTATTGTTTACATCTGTGTGTGCTCCCTTCTTAAACTGATGATTACGTATCTCTATACCATTCGAATATGGTATCAACAGTTCAGGGTGATGCCCTTCAAACAATCCTTGAATTATCAAGATGCGCTTGGCATCAAGCCTTTTCAATGGGCATGCCCAATTACGTACACTCATGTGGGCACGATGTCTTATGCACAGGTCAGTGCACACATCTGTCACAAACCAAACTATATTTGATTTCTACTAAGAACCGGTTTCTAGAAATATTTCTCGAAATGACCATAGGATGCTGTTAACTAACTGCAGAAGCTACGTAATGGATTCCTCAGACTATCAGCACCTGTATATTTGGAACTCCTCACTATTCTGTATCCCTGACGTCGAAGGCCAGAAGGCAGTCCGCCAAAAGTTACATTGCACGCAGTAATTTGCTGCCTATGCTATTTTGTTGTTAATATATAAATAGATAAGTTACGAAAAAGCCTTCAATCCGATACAGCTTTTGCTTGCAACTTGTTTGTCACGTTTCACTTAATTGAATTAGAACTAACGGCGGATCATTTACGATTATTTATGTTAAGTGATGTAGTAGCACTATCGTTTGCTTTTTTTTTGGGGGACTTTTGTCCTCTTTTCCTTACTGTATATTTTCTTTTTGTGTTTGATGTTACTCCTATTAAAACATAAGTCAGACTTAGAGACGTTTGCGTTACTGTGCTTTTCTGTGCCGTTCAAGCATTTATTAAGGTCACCCTTCTCACATCGTTGACACTACATTACGTGTTCCCTATGGATTCGTATATTAAAGAAAAGAGACAGGCAGAACGAAGCATTTACTCACTTTGCATGTCTTTTAAAAAACACCAGGCTCATTTATTTAGATAAGAACTCCTTATATTCAATACCATAAGGATACGCGCGATCGAGTTTTCTATAAAAGCGTTCCGAGTATGGTAGGATGATATAATAATGTTTTAGTTTAGCACTCATATAAAACTTTTCGTAAATTAATAAAGCTATGGGTGTATTAGAATGAACTGCTTGTAGTAACGTAAAGTACGCAAGGTAGATTCTGCTAAATGTCAAGAGGTCGAGTTCGATGCTATAAATATATAATACAATGTAATAAAATATATAAATAAATAAATACTGCTTAATATGGCACAGCTAAGAACGGGCAATTGCTGCAATGCTTGAACTGGATTCGCCTCACTGATTTACAGTCGCTCTAAACATTGCAAACGTAGGGGGTAGGCTGCAATCGGCTCGGTCATTCCCTTAATGTACAATATTGTGAAAGTGTTGTACTCAACGTACGCTTATACTTAGTTGAACTTAAAATGCTGAACTTCAATATTGCTCAAAAAACGTTTACCTAAATTCCAGCTTTTTGGCCAGAACTGAAACCTCTCATTAGAACTATAGGAACGTTATTTTAAGCGTTAAAATCAACCTATAATCACTTATTCAATCCAAGTACGTATAGCAGCATAGTATCTTATAAACATTTCCTATAAAAAAAAAGACAAAATAGTTACAGGAACTATAGCGGTAGCTCTGCCCATGCTTCCAAAACGAGTTCAAGTTAATTTTTATAAATAGCCACGTAACCTTGCGCACACTAAAATATATTGGATCTTAGGGTTTTGCACTTTTATAGATATCTATTTAGTGCATTTCATTAAATATTCACATTTACGAGTTGTGTATGTACGTATCGCTATTGCGTGCTAGCGAACATAGAAAACGTTATAGCCCTTGAAAGCTACGGCTTTTGCTACGTCTACGAATGGATGAAGAATCCTATTTCTAAACTATACAGATAGCTATAACGAACACTAAACCGAATATTGGGAAATGCAGATTGGTGGAAGACTATGGATCACTGGTTCGCTATAGACGTTGATTTGTTGCTAGGTCTTCACACAGCAGCAAGCTGAATCTTTCGTAATAATAAAAAAAAAAAAATAGCTTACATTGAGGATAAGCATCTTCGTCGCATCTCCGACAATGGCCAAGAAGGCAAACCGAAAATCAAAGGTGAGAGTTAACAGAACTACACAAAAGCTAGGGTATTACCGGCTGCTGCTATTTCCACTCCTACCACCAACAACCTGACTTGTTTGCGCAGTAGCGTCTCTCTAATTCTTGTTCTTATCCGGGCGCCACTCTTCTACGCAATCTCGCACTTCTTTCCTGACGCACTCCGCCCACATGCAAGTAAGTACACGTACATACGTATAAGCCGAGAGACACACGCCTATCGACAGGGAATAGCTTGTAGCGATGCAGATAGGGCGCTAAGTTCGTTTTGGCTAAAAAAATGTGCAAGGAAAACGAAAGTAGGATTCATAGCGGGATATATAACCGGATTGGGTTCGGTCCAATCGACTGGCTCCATAAAAAGTGGCCCTGGTAAAAAAGATCAATTGAGTGTTGAATTAGAGCACATAATTTGAGTCCCCGCTGAAAATGCGCATTTTCGAAACGGATCCTGTAGTACGTATGACTTTGGTGACGGCCGGCGCCGACGTGTACTCAGGACTTAAGCAGACAACTTTAACAAACTTGCCAAGTTCTGGAGGATTAGGTCATTGACACTCGCGACTACGTTCGCAGATCAGTTAGTTTTAGCTAAAGTATGATGAATGTTTAGCGCTTATAGATCAGCAACTAGTCAGAAATCATCAGTAAAAGCTGCTGCTAGACTACAAGCGAGCAAAAGGAACCTTCCTGATTTCTCGTAACAACCGTATCTTACCGAAGGTAAGTGTAACATCTCGATAATCTTCAGATTGGCGTCTGTCCAAAATAGAGTTTCGGAGCCATGATCAATGGCGAGTGCGTTAGGCCATTTAAGTCCATTTTGAACAAGAACAGTCCTTGAGCTGCCGGCCATTGTCGAGCGCTCAATTTTCGGAAGGTCACCCCAGTCTGTCCAATACATGTACCTGCAATAGATTGAATAATTATTAGTGAAATATATCCTTATCGCACGGTCGCATCATTTCTGTCCAATCAAAAACGTCGAGCTGCTACAGTAAAGAGGTTGTATACATGAGATCATAGTACAGCTAATCGTATAGGCTCTAACGATCATTGAAATTTCAATGATTTTTTTTTACTTTTTATTAGTTAAAAATTGAGCTAAGAAATGTGTTTGTGTCGTTATCCAATGACAGACCTTAAAAAAAGTGATGTGCGCTAGAGTTAAACGGGGCATAATCCACCTTAAATTCAAATTATTCTAAAATTTAATATACGCAATTACCTGTGGACAACAATTTCTATCTTGAACCGAATCAATTTACACACATCAATTACATTCATTTGTATTACATGCGTGCTCCTCTCATAAACATACACATACACATGTTGGATTTGAAAGTCAATTACAACTTAAGTGCCACCCAAAGCATTTCTACGATAGCGATGCGGTAAAAAACAAACTGTTCAATATCAGTTTATTCTCGTCAGTAGGACAAATCTCTCTTATTTATTTTCATGTTCTCTTTGTAGCATTGTCGACCATGGACATCAGAACGTATTCTAAGAGGGAGCAATAATTCGTCCTTTTTTCACGTTCCTGGGTAGAAGAAGGCATTGTCCTGCCTCTTCATTATTTTCTATATAAAGAAATGTTTTTCGGTAATGACATTACTGTGTAGGCTTAGTAGTTTCGGCACTGGTGAAGAATTGTTTATGACGGTCTTGTGATGCGTTATCCAAAGGCGCGGTCAAGGATATTGAAGGCAGTAATACTTTGGCATTTTTAGGTATAGCACCAAGAACCTGCCACCTCCAGAAAATACTAGACCTGATGTGGAACTGAATCGTGTTGTTAAGCTTTTCCTTTCCTCTTTTAGCCTACTTTATATATTGCAACTTCGATTTTTTTTACACGGAATACAAGCCATACCCTGAAACAGGTTTCCCAACTGCGATGACTTGCACGACGCTTACTATGCATGCAAATGTTAGCACGACACCACGAGCGAGCTGTCGACCTATTGAAGGCCAAAAGTTTAACACCTATTGCTCAGTTGGTGAGTTTGAAACATCAAAATGTCCTTTTTTTTCTATGCAATACAATGGACCACGTCGAAACAATATTTTCTATCAAATAAGCCCACAATTTTGCTACTAATTTACAGTGCCTATACGATACCGCCCAATGTGGCGCAAATTTTCACGCGCACATGTTTCTGAAGAGGGAACAGCACTTTATAACATCCGTTTTACACGTCAAGTCAGGTTACGAGGTGCATTTTTGAGGAAAATCTGACAGGCTGAACACCGTCTTTTGGCTACCGTTGGTTCTTAGCAAACTCAAGATCCGAGCAGTTTAATGTCTGCGTATAATGTATATTGAAAAATGACAATCAATAACAGTTGCATAGCATACGAAGTGTCCGAGAAAAACGGAAAAAGCATTCTTAAGCTGATTGGCGCCAGACATTTTCGATGGTCAGCCAGCTTATGAAACGTAGAATACTTTTTTTACTTGATAACGGCCTACTCTCATTCGACAGCGAAGGGTGTCCGTAAAAATGAGGCACAGCTTTGATACGGAACCGATTTGCCTCGAAATAAAAACCGAGAATTACTTAACTTTTGACAAAATTTGGTAAACAGTGAATACATTCACAGCCACTTGTTTGCCATACAAATCTCGCTACTTCAGCAGCAGCGAGGACGTAGGTTACGTGCAAGAAGCAGTCAGCCATACTAAATGCTTGCCAACAGCTGCATCGTTCTTAAGATGATTTATAGTAGTTGTAACCGAAAGTGTTTGCATATATACTTTTTCAATTACAAGGAAGCTTAAAACTGCAAACCACTGAAAGTATCGCTACTTTCGTGAAGGAACGCTGGCTATAATTATGTTATGAGCACCGCAGCTTGTACGCCTACGATGAAATACGAATGTTTCGCAACTACGAACGCCAGGCGTCGCGTAGGCCTTCTGAATCTTTGTTGATGCTATATAGCTTCGAATATTGAAATCTCTCTGGCTAATTTCTACTCAGTTTAATTAATTAAATTGACATTATGTACAAATATTGCGTTAAAACATGAGACATATTTTTCAATAAAAAACCCATAAGTTTTTTCCATGCGAATAAATTACGTAACCCTAAACTTGCAAGCTTTGCGTCATGTTATTAGAACACGACCACATGCCATAGAAGAACAACGAAAAAAACCTGTAGAACAATGCTAGGACTATAACCGGAAAATAAATTTCCTATGCTTTGTCACACATTCATGTTGTTCAGTTAATAATTGTTTTTACTAGTCGACTAAATTCAAATCTTAACATAATTTGAAGAATATCTAAGATTTCGGACCCTGGACAACACAAATGAGTGACCTCTAGGGTTAAATATAATTTACAGTATTTTACCAAGTATATGCATAGTAAAAGACTAGTGTCGCATGACGATCCAGAATAGTTTCGCTGCACCTGTAATATTTTCAAAAAGGTCTGCCATAGAGTTCGAAATAGATAACTCACTCCCCAGCAATTGATTCTTCCTTTTTGCCGTTCACTCCGCCGATTCTCGCATTATCAGTTTACGTTTAAAGTGACCTCGTGTGTAATTTTCTGCTATAGCAACATTACGACGGTTAGACCAACTCCTTCATGGCATCCGGCATGACTTCCGCCAATTATATCTAAAAGCGCGATCAAGTTAATAAGATAATCAGGGTCCGAATTGGCCTATACAATAAAGTCGACGACTTTTACACCTAAGGACTCGTTATTTCAGTAGAAAAGAACGAGGTTGCTCGTAGATTGCTTATTGCCCTGCGGTCGTTAGCCTTCCGTTTGCCGAAGCAGGCGCACTTCTCGACATGCTTTGCTTTCGAGCTTGCGTATTCTTGCACTTGAGGAAAGGCAGTTGGCTGTAGCTGGAGTCAGTGCGTACTCGGCCCGACGGTCCCGTCTACGGCCAAAACGCCGGACGGCGCGTTCTCTTCACTATTTAAGTACTCCTGACGAAATGAACGTACTTGAGGCGGTTTGCTCACCACACCCCTCTAAATAACGACCGCGCGACACCATTCTTATAGAAAATGCGATGCATTGGCAGAATACCGTTTGAGACTTCGCGGTAACGCCAGGTTAGCTACGTCTTGCTTGGGATTGCTTGAGAAGTTGAGTGCGTCGACTGGCTAGCGAACACCCGTAGCGACAGATCGAGTGACTCTGGCAGTGATTCGTAATAATTTCATTCGGCTTGAAGATATTAAAGTTTTTAAGGGGTAATGCTAATAGGTTTCTGCAGGATGACAAAAGTAGGATTCCCAGAACTACTATTACCATCATTACGTGTTCAGTATAGCAACGCTAGCGTACTATAAACAGTAGGGGGCAAACATGTAACTCTTAAATTCAGCCTAAATGTTCGTTTGGGCTAGCGCAGGAAATGTAACATTTGCTTTCTTTTTTTGCTGCATGTAATTAGTTTACTTACCCTCGTCCTGGATCGACCACTATTCCTTTTGGTTTTAGAAGATTTTGCCAGTGGAGAAGTGAACGGAGTGACCCATCGATGTGGCAAACTTCGATACGAGCGTTCATTGCATCTGTCCAATAAATTTTACGATTGATCCAATCGAACGCAAGATCGGCTGCATTGGCCTGTGCAACCATCTAAAATGCACATGCAAAACCATTTTGCAGGTATCATTCATACTTAGGTCTCGATAAGTCACAGAAGTTTTCCATTAAAGTAGTTACCACAAACAAAGAAAGCTATCAATAATCGGGTTCATCCCTATTTTACTAATTTAATAATATCCCTAAATGGCCCAGGCTCGGCTCTATTTCTATATAGACGTGCTAATTTCCCGAAGACTCCCGAACATTTAGACAGCCATATACTGAAGGTAACTTTTTCTTTAAATTTAAGTTTTAGGCTAATTGTGTGTTTCATAAATACAGCGGTACTTCGAAAATTTTTTTCTAACAGGCCAGTGTCGCTTTTCCGTCAAGCAGTAAATAGTCGCATACTGATACAGTGATATCGATTTAAAAAATAAATGGGTTCAGTAGACACGCACTAAATCTTGTCTCAACAATGTCAAATTGCTGTTAATATCCTAAATTCCGGTGGGATTTTTGTCAAAGTTTTCTAGTTTTCAAGATGAATTTTCTTACGTTGATCCCCTGTCATCTTCCTTCGAAAATGAGCATGACCATCTGAACATGTTACAGCCGTCGAATTTTACTTAACCTTCCTTCGTAGAGGTACTCAGCTTTTCAACAGACTGCGCCTGTGGTCAGATAGGCAGCCATCTGTTTGTATTTGACGGTACATAATTCTATCGTGCAGTAATATATAGATTTCCTATCTCTTCGTAGATAGAATGCAGTAATATTATAATTGCTGATTTTATAAGGCGTCAGTGCGCGAACCATCCGCAGCGTAAACTCTATCGAGCTAGACGAAAATCATTAAAGCACGCCAGTTTGGTTGGGCGCTAAATCGAGTGTCCCCCGTATAAATAGGTTTCTAGTGTCTACTGAGATTTAATGCATAGCTATTATTGCAACTATAGATGAGATTTTATATGTGACATACAGAAAATATAGAAACAGGTGATGTACTTTAGATCAAATGGTATTGGGAGACGAGACAATACGTTGTACGGACGCTTTACTAAATATTTCATTTAGCGGATTTTTAATGTGTTACTTATTTATATATAAGTTACAAAAGTTACCACTTAAAGTTAAATCATCCATCATCATGGATCAAGTTATCATACGTAGAGAACTACATATGTTTATTTGATTTAATGTTTTGGACCTTTACATGTGAAATCTAAAGTTTCGCGACGTTGTTGATGCTCACGAGTAATTTTATAAATATCTCTAATTTCTGAACGTTTCATACCTTCTGATTGGTTCCATCCCAGAAAGCGGTCCAGATCGCCTGGTTGATGCGGTCACTCCAGAAGATTGACCCCGAAATGTGGTCAAACTCAAGGGCCATCGCAGAAGATGCGTTTCTCAGAGACCCGCTTCCAGACCGGTCTTTATCCATTTCATGATCCAAGGCCATTGGTACATCGAGAGGATTTGAGCAATGCACGCACATTCGCCTGATGTCACCACGGATAGAAAACAGGATAGAGTCTTCTGGCCCTGAAAACGACAAACGTTCGTGGGACGCTATATCGCATCGATGCAGAGGTCGTATTCAATGCGTGGAGATCTCTAATCGAAGTACTAATAGTAAAACGACAAAGCAAAAATGTCTATATCTGATTCATGTGTCGAGTTTTTTTTTTCATTTCATTAGTAGTTTGATTACATTAGTAGGAAACTAATGTAATTAAATTTACGCGCACAGCTTCAGACATTCAGCGACAATGATTTATTTGATTTATCGCAAACAGAACCTAAGCATTTACTGATACTCCCACTATTTTAAGCAATGAAAATAACCTCATAATTGAAGATCATGCACATAATCAATCTAAATAGTATCTTCGCTTTTTTTTTTTTTTTAAATATATTTCTACGGCTAGCACGAGAGTACTACGAAGTCTCCGCAATAGATCATGGCCGTTATGGTATCGGTAAACTAGGAGAGATTACTTTTCGATATGCGTAATAACGACATGGTTACGTCTCAGTGTACCGTCAATCAGTACAAAAGGTAGACGAGTTAGTTTTTTTTGTATTCTTGGATATTACAGTTTGTTAAAGATATATTTTTAAATTCACAAATTTCCAGACGTCCTGTAATCTCATCGCGTTTCCCGATAGCGTTAATATTTCTATTTTTCATCGTTACTGCCGGCAAAAGGCCTCAGTAAAACGCATGCTTTAATTATACATATGCGGCGCAACAGAAATATTCAGTGTCACCATATAATAGTTATATATAATTACGTGCCATATTGGACTTTCAGTGCAACCAAAAAGGCAAGGTGGGGTATGGATACCTTGCTTTAAATTGTCGTGTAGTCAATATGCGTAAGAAAAAAACACGTATTGACGTATGAATATTTCACTTTATTGTTGACATAGTCCCAACGACATATCATGTCTAACTAAAACATAATTTGTAGATTTCAAGTGTCTATTCTGAAAAAAAGATCAATAAATAGTGAGATGACGGTTTTACGACGATCTAAAGTAACAATCGTGTGAAACACAAATAAGAATTAATAAAATCGGTTGAATTGTAAAAAAGAATTATATATATATATATATACATAAAGTGTGCATGAGTATCTAAGTGTTTGCCCACTTGCCGGACTGCGTACCTACGGCGCCAGTACAAATATTATAAAAAAATAGAAAGTACAGAATATCCTCCATAGAGATAGCTATGCCTGTGAAACGAGTCTTTTCATTGTCTTCGTTTATCGCCGAGCAACGTCAATACAACTAAGCCATAATACATACATTGTGAGCAAGTCCGATTATCGGCTAGCAGAGTAAGGCCATCGGGGCAGGCGCAGCTGAAGGTCTTCAGGTTTGAGAAGCATATGTGCGAGCAGTTGTGTTTTGAACAAGGACTCTCGCCGGATGGTTGTCTAAGTGGATGTACCACTTTTACGTCCATGGGGTAGCTGAGGTTAGCTACAAGTACCTCCGTCTGCTTTCCAGCTTCCTGTCCAAATTTACTGCATCGATGAACAGCTATGATACAACACAAAGCGTGACAAACAATTATAGCACTATTGAGACACATTTCAATGGCGTCATATCGTAAGTCAAATCGCATTTTAACATAATCTGAATGGTATATTCACAGTAAGCCAAAATGCAACGCATTGAGTCTTACTATTAGTGACACCATTTAGAAATATCCGGTCAAAAAGGAATTAAAGCAACCAATGATTCAATAGCAAGAGAACAGAGTGCAACTAGAGACATAGTGTCGGTGTAGAGGCAACACTTTCGGGACAATAGTTTAGTGGGTAACATATTTGCCCACTAATCTTAGGGACACGTCGTGATCTAGGCTTAAACCTGGGCATAGATACGCTTTCTTTCGTATTGAGAGCCAACCGTCAGATGAAATGACTAACGACGATACCGGACGTGAGACTCAAAACATAGCTACCTATAGGATGTTTTTTTATCGTATTTGTCAAATGGGCTACATCAAGGGCTGGGTTAATTTGATCTAGATTTATCTTGAGAAGTTTTTAAAATGAAATTTTCGAAACAAATTGTAGTAAGAACTCCTGGTGATCAAATCGCCATTGACTAAGCGACGGTCTAAGGTACACTCTAAATAAAAGTTATTCTTTTCCGAGCCTGATATAAAGGAGTAGCGTATAAAATGCATTTTTCTTTTTTCACTAAAATCGAATATAGAGAACATTTCTATTGATTAATATTTGTGAAGGCACTAGCACCAAAATATTTTTCCCAGTTCTGTCAGTGGAAAACCTTCAACATTGAAGCCTATTTGACTTCAATAATAATAATTACTACTTCAATTAATATTAACATTGTATGCCCATATTTCACTATTGTTGAATTTAATCAGTGCACTGTTAGATTTAACAGATGGAATGTTATAGATGTCCAAGAGATCAATAAGCTCCGAAAGGGGCATTTCGATCACGGATACAAAAGTTGTTTTTGCCAAGGCTGCTTCTTGGCATCGAGCTAGCTGTTACTGTTATTTTACTGTCTGTAATTCTAGTTTATTTGTTCTATCTTTGTGGTTATCCTAGTAGAGTTGGGCAAACATGAACTGATTCAAAAGGACAAGTTCTGAGTAAATCGTAGGTGGTACTGGCACTATTGCGATGAAGCCTTACCCATTCTTCAATTAGATAGCATATTCATTAAGCCAGCTATAATATAGTGGGAACGTACGTTATCTAGACAGAAGAAAGGAATCATTTTAAGTTATTTGAAGTATTGTTTTTGTCCAACAAGTTAAGTTCGGTTCTTGGGTAAGTTTACCACTATAGCTGTCGTCGACGGTTCACCGTACTAACGAGTGTAGATACTAAGGAGTGTAGATAACCTAGATGAATTAAACTGTACGGTAATATTTTGAAAATTGTGATCCGAGAATTACATATCGTGCTACGGGTTACGGTTTCGCGTATTTCTGGAGCAATGAGTGCATTAGGTTCTCGTGCCCGGTCATAATTCACAATATCTTCCCGAGTTTGAAGACAAGACGCTTTATTGGGGCTAGCTGATATGGAAAAAGCTTCCACACAGAAAAGATACGCCATATATATAATATAACCATATGTAGTTTTGCTCAGCTTGAAGTACAGACTGTTGATAAATATTAGTATTAACTATGAAATCCTGCTATATCGATTCTGTTAATTCGTAGTAGGTATTTTACTTTTTAGATACATTGTTTTAATGATCCGTCGCTATGTTGGATATGCACGTATATCCTACAACCTTCCCCCTGGCCTTGGTCAGTTCCACGACATATGTGATATTCAGCTACCTAGATAAATAACCGACCTTTATTTCGAAATGTCCAATATAAATGCAAAAAAAATTACTTCTTATGCAACCCAGGCCCATCTTGTCTCTGTTTCAAGTTCGGTATTACCATTTTCGGTGTTACCAGGCACTAGGCTATCTCAGCACGAAACGAGGTCTGTCTATAAAGTCAGATCACAACGTATCCCTGCGATTAGCAGGCAAACTCGTTGCCCACTGAACTATTATTGGAATAGACCTACATTATCAAACGAAAGCATTTTACCCAATTTCTCCTATATTATTTCGTTTCCCATAGCAACTAAATCACTACCCAGCTTAATGTAAAAAATCATTCACTAATTATTAAGATTTTCGCGAAACTCAACATTACAATGGTGAAAAATAGTTTTTTTTTCGAAACAGATTTCGAACTTGAAAGACACAAACAGGTTTTCATACATTATTTAGAAATTCTTGGATTGTGCAACAAATTACCAAAAAAGGATATATAGCGGATCAACAACAGAGGGCTGATGTAATGGGATTTTACATAACTATTTTCAAGAAAAGTCTATCTGTTCTGGAAAAAAAGTAGAATGTTTCTCAATTGTTATGGAAAACCCTCTTCCTCGTAAGGAAGCTTTTTTCCGGGTAAAACCAAATAGCTTGCTGAAAGATGCCCGGCTATGAGAAGTCTGCTGACTAGTTAGCTTCCAAACCCCACCCGCTTTGGAAACACCCTTTGGGCTCCCCAAATTGGGACCTTGAAACGGTAATGTTTACTTCAATAGTTCATAAAAGTGCATTACTTACCGCAAGCTGCAGCTGATATTGCGGGACGTGATAAATGAGTAAATCTTGTATGCATAATAATATTTGTCATATCATGACCAACATGTGCGGTATCTGGCACTTTTATAGAATTCCTATTCTTTTTTTTTGATATGGTAACAGGTGGTGTAGAAGGGAACTTGAGAAATTATCTGGAACTAGCTTTGAGTCATCATAGCAATGTTTACTAAAGTTCTGATAGGAATTCGCTTCAGTCAAGGGCTTCTGAACTTAGCGTTTTTTGCACAATGCATTTTTTGTGTGAAGACATCGTCTCACATTATCTCAGGCACTTCTAAGACCTCGCTACTGGCCTCGTTTCACCAACTTGAATAAAGTTAGAACTTTTGTTATGCATAACTTAGGAAAAATTGATTGCATTCAAACAATTGCGAGCATATGTTGAGAAAACAAAAAAAAGAAAAACAGATAACTTGAGAAATCTTTTAGGTCTCAACTGAATCTCGAACATTTAGAGCCCTCAAGAATGTGGGTACGATACCCACATTGCGAGCAAGCCATACCTAGTCTTAACGAATAGCTGAAACTTAGTCAGTTTGGTATCAAAATATAACCACGCGTTCCCGCGTATGATGAACTTTTTTCAGGCGCTTAAAATAAAGCACATGTTTATAGTAGTTGTAAACATATAGTTTATCGCTGAGAAACCTATTGACATTACACTAAACGTTTACTTACATATTGAGATAACACTAGAATTTTACCTTATTCTTATTATTTTCTAAATAGGTGGACTTCATTAACGAGGAAAAACTGATACGATAATCAATGTACAATTCACGGAACTGGAACATTCTACGTCCGAAATTTTATGAATTTAGTTTGATTTATTCAGAAGCCAAATTTTCTTTTGCTCACATTTAGTCATCCAGTCGGTCCAGAGAAGGTTGTCCTCGAATACAGATACCGCAAACGGATGGGGAAGACCCCTTTCAACGACTTTACGTCGACCGTGGCCATCGACAGTGGCACACTCCAGAGTATTAAGTTTTCCGTCTGACCAGTAGATGTGTCCCGTTGGATAGTCGACGGTGATTCCGTTTGGCCAAAATAGAGACTCGTTAAACAACGTGCGGCGATCCGAACCGTCCATAAAGATACGTTCAATTCGCGGATTGTCACCCCAGTCCGTCCAAAATACCATGCTAAAATCGAAACAAGACACAAATTACGACCGAATGAATTAGCTAAATACAAAGTGACAAGGATGTCAATAAGGTATTCATTGATTAGAGATAGTCAGCCGATTCTAAATAAAGCGTTTTTGGTTTTTAGTTTTAACGTAAACCTACCTGCCCTAGTTTCTATCGCAAGACGAATGGCGAAAAATATTCTCAACTTATAGAGCCCAGAAATAAGTTTTCGTATGTTATCACATTAACAGAAGGCAAAGCCAATCTATTCTAATATGTTAGGGTGCTGAATAAGCAGGCGCGGGAATGCTAGAGTTAGATTGAAGAAGGTTTGATTGAGTTCTATTTCAGACGTGGCCAGTTTGTCAGCGATACTCCACTACTAACAAGTCGATATTTCGAAAACAGAGAAGGCCTTAAAGGTAGCCTCAAGCGCAGCAGAAGGTCAGCATTCACAATTTGCCTTGAGCTTCAGTCTATGATTCCGATGGTAATACGGTCTATTAGCCGTGTCTTACAACAGCGCTTAAATTTTAATCTTCTGGGTCTCATACTTTATTACACTTCATAATATTCTTGTGCGCTTGCAATAGGTAATTTGAATTGCCCTGAACTGAACTTCTGGACGTTCTTTATGGTAGACGTTTTTCAAAAGCGTAAAGGAAAAACGTAGAAATCGAAGGTTGTGTTCTTTCAAAATCGAAATAGAAATGAAAAGGAGCGGACTTACGAGAGTAGTGGATGAAGCGCGACCCCTCGAGGCTTCTGAATGTCTGTGTAGACAAGCACTTTCCTATCAAGCCCCGTCAAAGCAGATGAGCTCTCGATTCGAGCCGCTTTCGAATCTGTCCAGTAGATTCTAAAATAACAAGCAAATTTAGAAAAAAACAAAAAAGGATTTAGAAACAATGCAAAAGGTGCGTATACACATCGTCGAATATATATGATGGCTCATAGCGGCACGAAGAATAATATAGAAAAACACAAATCGAGACACACGTTACTGACACATATTTGAAAATTTTTCTTTTTCGTAGGAATGCTTACGTAAGCAACTAATGGCACATGGTGCTAAATCTTAGTAAGAAACGTTTCCGCTTCAAAATGAGAAATTAAGTATTTAACAGTATCCTATATAATATGTCAATGAAGTCATGCATGCAACACTTCGGGATAAATGGAGCCTCTGTAATATATATTCCTCCAAATAGAGATTTTTCTTTACTGTTTTCATCATCATTTAGATAATGCTAAGACTGTGATTTACGGCGCGTATGTCGTATGTTCGAATCTCAATTTAATTTCGATACAAATCGAACCTGTCATATTTCATTGCAGGGGCCCTTTGATACAAATGTCCAGCGTTTTTATAAAAAGGAACAACCTGTTAGAAATCCAGTCTGCTGCAAGACCACCGGCATTCGGTAACGCACGTGACACAAGCGTGTTGATTTTAGGTTCGACGCCAGGAACGATTGTTTGATTCATGAAGAAGCTCTGAATAGTCTTTTGCCGAATGTCTGACCAAACGAGGAGACTTAAATGATGAATGAAGTCCAATGCGACAACGTTCTGAAACTTGCTTAGCATAACGCTATAACCGGTACGGTCAGATTTAAGTTTTCGGATGTCCGTACAATGTGCAAACAGGATAAACGCCTAAATGGAACATGTAAAAACAAGTGACAGGAGCACAAATTTTGTAACAGGGACATTAAACTACCTAAACTCCATTAATCTTTTTAGAATTCTATAAATATCTTAATATAGATGATTCAATTTTGACCTCTTCACAGTAGTTAATATAACTCTAATGAAAACACTTGATTCTTGACGTACGTACATTTAAACGAACCTAACATGAGTACTTTCTTGAGAGCGACTTCTAAAAACAACATTGAATCTCTGTACATATTTACCCAGAAATCATCAGAAAAGATAAGTCGCGTAATCTTGTACCTGCACTGAGTAAATCATTCAGTTTAGCAAAGTGTAGCTCGTTTACACTGTCCCAATAATATATACTTCCTTTGCAACATGTGTTACTAAATAAAGAATTTCTACATATTTGTATGTGGATGGCTTTGAACGAAACGCGAAGGAATGCGAATTCGGCATATATATATAATATTACTTTAGAGAATCATATAAGAATCCTAGCATTTTTGGTTACTTAGCTTTGTACTTAGTACATATATGGTACGACTATTTGTATGATAGATTTATAGGTCAAATCAAAAGTTTAGAACGATTTTAAGCTCTAAATCTTTATTTCCTCGCTATAATTAATACGTTCGAAAGCAGATTATTTAACTTTAGAATGTATTTACTTCAATAGGTATACATTTTTTTTTTATCTATCTATAGGTATCTAATTTAGGTAAATGTTCACCTCGGGTCCTTGCGCTTTGCAATGACGGCGATCGTCGCGAAGTTTGTAACCACGGCTGCAATGGCACTGGTATCCAGGTACTGTGTTGGTGCATTCATGGCTGCACATACCCAACAGCTGGCATTCATCCACATCTGCATTGCCAATAATTTTTTTTATACGACAAAGTATTTGTTTCCTTTATTCCTAGGGAATACGATAAATGTGTTCCATAAGGAATAAAGTATTCCTTATAGAATACATTTATTGTGTTTACATGGCCAGACTCAAGACCACTATGGCCGCCGAGCTATTCATTTGTTTCGTAATTAACAGGCAGTAGGTTAACAATACATCATCAAATTCAGTATCGTATACATATCGTAGCTTCTATAAGCATCTTAGATAGCTTGAAACCATAGGTCCCTAATAATTCGAACTTTGTTATTAAGAGCGTAATTAGATGGCACGATTTAACACCTATGCAAATAAGTATTGCCTAGGAACGTCATAACTAGAACAACTGAGGCAGGCTAAATACAGTAAGGCAGATGGGCCAAGGTTTAGCAAGTCGCTTTGCTAGTGCGAAAGAAACAAGAATTGTGCAGGCGTAGGCCTTCTAAAATCGTCACCTAAGTGATTGAATAAAGGAGCGCATATAAACACATATCCAAGGGCATTAATGTAAGCTATGTATCATAAGTGCGGCAGGAGAACGTGGTAGTTAACATTCACTCTGGCATATGGAGTTGAAGAAAAGGAAAAAGTTTAGGGATCCTACTTTTATTGGATAACTCCATCGGCGTTGGTAGAAAGAGATGTTAGCAGCGTCGCAGCAGTCCCACTAAAGCCTGCTCTGACTTCTTCAGCGGTGAGCTCGTAGCCATCGCTAGGCATCTGGAGATTGGTATTCAAGCGGCTCAGAAAAAGAGAGCACAAGGATAGAAGCGAGAGAAAAAAAAGTAGAAACATACGCAGGTATTGGCTTCCTCTGTGGCTCGCGTCGGCTTAGAGATCCCTAGTCGGCAACAGGCGAGTTCGCCAGACCTTAATTTACATTAGTAATAACCGGCATCAGCGTGGATGAGCTCGCGCGTAGTAGAGCTGCAAATCTTCGGTAGCTGTGTACTGCGGTGCGTGCCACCACCAGGGCCGGACCGACCCAGTGACTGCTTGTATGCCTAGCTTTATGGCTGGTTGATTATGTAGTTGGGTGTCTGCTGCTAGCGCCACCACAACCCCCGTAAATGTCCGCTTTCTCCTTGCCAAAATCTAACTGAGAGCGACAGTAACGGCGTCGAACTACTACCATTATTGTATATTGTATAGTTTTCTTCGTCATTCCCATCCGCAGTCATCGTAACTATTTTGGTTGATGACAATGGGTGCTGCATGTTTTTCGTGGCGAAATTATGCACTTCGACGTCCTTCGAGATCCCCTCGGACGTTTAATCTATGTGGGAGAGATGCTGGAATCTCAATGTAGAGCATTGTTACCGGCGAAGGGGACAGGCAGAAGCACTGCGTGAAAGTAACCAACGAAGAAACAATGTCTTAAAGCATTTATCGCTGAGAACAACAAAATGATAAGTTATAAATAGTTTTGTATTATTTATCTTCGTGGTGGTACGTTGGCATTGGTCAAACCGAGTTGAAACCGAGCGTAGCGACACCTCGGTTCATGCTATAAGTTAGCTGCCTAAGTCGTCGCCTAACTGCAATGTTAGATATAAGAACTGTATATATATAGAATAATACTGTGGTATTTTTTGCTATTAAAAGCCATAGAAAAATATCAAGTCAACTCGCGCACACGTTAAAAAGGTTACCCCAACACTGCGTAATGCCAAGGTTCTGTTTATTGATTAAGGTATACTTGTCTTGTGCTTTAGGTACTAACACAGATAGGTGATTCAATTTCTTCATAGCTATTACATGACATTTTTTTAATTCTGCCACGACGACTCAGATGGTTAAGTTTCTATACGCCTCCGGCAAAAGATTAAGTACAAAACAACGAGTGGTATTTACCGGCTTTGCTGCTTAGCACGAAGCAGGGGCTAAAATCGGTGAGTGGAAATCCGAGAAAAACCAGCTACTTTAAATGAACATTATTCCTATCATATGAAACATGTGAAGTTAACTCACAGGTGAAGACCTAATCAAGAAGTTAAGTTATAGTAAACTAGTTGCCTAAATATCGAGTAAATTGATTCATACCAAGACACGATCGTAGATCACTGGCAAGCTTATATCCTTCGCGACAAGCGCATCGATGTCCAGTAGCAGTAGCGATGCATTGATGCTGGCAGGGAACGTTCTCCTCACGACACGGTTTTGTACTCCCTAAAAATTGGAATGCAACCGTAAAGAAATACGTTGTCAGTACCCAAATTTTTGGTACATCAAATAAACTATATTGCAGTTGTATTTGTGTGCACTTAATAAAGCTAAGTTATTAAATTAATTAGTAAATCAACTCTGATTCCATATGAATAATGACGTAACTTTAGTTTATAGCAGCTGCGATTAAAACCTTGCGAGTTAATTTAACACTAAATATTGTCAATTAAAAATGATACATATGTTAAACCTTGGTCCCAATTTATTACTGTTATTATTAACACATAGAAACACTTTTTGTGAAGATCATTCGAAACGGTAGTCTATAACATTAAAGTCCTACAGTAAACAAAATATTTCAGTTTTGTTATAATCTGCGCAATTTGCTAACTTAAGTTCCTAACAAGTTAGAATGACGAGGAAGCTTTTGCGAATTACATGTAACAGCTCCAGAGCTTATCTGGAGCGTACAAATAAGTGACCAAAGAAAAATAAATAAAATTTGCTATGGCATAAAATTCCATGTTGAAACTAGCCATATCATGCAATTTAATTAACCTAACAGTCTCTCATCATTTGACTGTGAATCGATAATGATTAAAGCTGACTTGTTATTGCGTTGATGACATACAAAATGAATACTAAAAATGGCTTAAAAATGAACGTTGTTAAACTTGTTCGTGTTTGTCTGTTATTGAATTGGGTAAGTGTCGATTACAAGTACTTCTCGGTATAAAAGGGAGTATCTTCTTCCTCGTTCTATTTAACCTTTGAAACAGCAGTTGTGTTGAAATTACAGGAAATACGGTGTCATTTGGGCACTTGATATAAGCTAAGGGATATCATTTTGAATACTTTTGGATTTTGCCTAATAATTGACAATATGCACGCTCAAAGATGTGCAAAGCTTGAATGGATTTGCTCGTTTTCAAGTTCACGATCTGTCACGTAAACGTTAGCCGCACTATATCTCAGTTCATTATCAGCTTTATGGAACGATTTGCGAATTCGTCTCATCTAAGAGTGAAAGATCAACGATATGGAAATTGTTTTCACAAGACCTAATAGGGAAAAGCAGCACATATAGTGAAGAAGCGGTTGACCAAATACGATTAGAAGCAATTGCAAAATAGCGGGAAAAAATCCTAGTAGAAAATAAATTTTTTTTCGAAATACAATGTGCAGGATGATGCCAAACGTCGCTGCAACAATTATTAAGGCCACAAGCCAGACCTTTTTCATCGTAAGAGCAGCTGATATAGTCATAGATATCGCAGACAGCTACATCACAGCAATGCGAGCGAAAAGAACCGCAATGTGAATTTCAGGGAAAAAAAAAAAAAAAAAAAGAAAATATTGGCCAGATAAGTTTCAAGCTTATGTTCAATACATACATACATACATATATGAATCGTAGTTATAAATTCATAGCTTGTTGGACCGTCACAGCTGCCCTTACCTTTTAGTATAGAGATAATTTGGGAGATCTTAAATGACGCTGGAAAGACAACTTTCGAAAAGATACGTTAAATATGTACCAACGGGAGGGCAACTATAAACAAAGCACGCTTGAAGATTTCTGATGAAACAGCAGTAAGTGAACCAGTAAGGTCGGCTGCCATAAAGTGTCAAACGATAGAATTTGTTTTTCAGTAAAAATTAAAAGTAAAAACAAAAAAAAAGCGATCCGGAAGGACGTTGAGATACGTGGTTGTGGCAGTAATTTAACCGAGCTATCGTAGCCAAATCCAGTCTCGCGGAATAAGATGAAACTAATTTAACGACTTCATTATAGTTACTAGGAACCATGTTATTGCGTTCCATAGCACTTAATGAAAAGGTATTTTTAGTATGACCGCAGAATTTTTTTATAAGGCCCCATAGAAAGATACTATAGTCTCGCCAATTCTTCTACGGTAGTCTCAAGGGACACCTAATCGATAGGTTTTCAGTGCTTTGTAACTGTGACTTTATGTTGTTGACCGATTTTATCGCGGACATATCTTCTTCTGAACTTATCAAAAGTAGACCTAGAGCTAAAAAAAGCTTCAGTGGTTCGCCATTTATAGTTAATAAACTATTTTACCGGAAAATCAGTTTCGGAAATATTATATAGAGTATCGCTTAAGAGGTTGACTGCGGAATCCACATCTGCTAACTCGTATGTTGGTATCCAATCAGTATAGAGAAGAGTACTGAAGTATGAACGAAAATTATTTATGTTAAAATTCTTCTTGGGATACCCAATTTGGTTTCAGAAAAGTAACAGCTGCAAAAACGGAATATCGGTCAGAGAAGGCATGATATATCCAGGCGACCTCTGCTATAGGCGCAGCAAGAAACAAAAACATGTGATCTATACGCGTTTTAAACTATCTCTCGTTATTCCATCGAATAGAAACAATGAACCTCTGGAGCAGAAACACTTCTCATCTGCAACTAATAAATTTATATTCGTGTAGCCAAAAACAATAACAAAAAAAATATATTATATATAACGATTATTAGAGTAATTTTCAGCGATAGTACACTCAGCAGATAGCAGGCTCAGGTAGCCATTTTACGACTTGTTTAAGATCATCAGACGACAATAAAAAGTCTTTGGCCATACGCAGTCCAATGAACTTACGAAAATAACAGGAAGTACCTCCACCGTCACGCATAAAACGGCCCTTAGCAACGTGTTGGAAATCATGAGTTTTTAAAAGCGGCAATCTGGTAGAAGAGTCGCGGAAGTTTCCACACCATAAGTGTTGCTTCCTGCTTGGAATCATGCTACGGCTATTATTAGTACAGCCTCTTGACCCCCGTAACGGCGTAGTAGATCACGTGAACTTTGAGACACGTGGTGTCTATGTTCGAATCAGAGCATACACGAGCGTCGTTTCGTACTGGGAATCAGTTGCCTAATCTAACAGCTTAGTTGTCGGTCATAACACTCAAAAAATAGGTTACAACATATTTACATACAACAGGCCTGACAAGGTGTTTAGGTTACATGGTGAATTTTGTAATAGAAAGTTTCCTTTTCTAAACGTGTGTGTTCATTGCCTAACTTCTATAATTTCATGTAGCTTATTTCCCTCCAGTGTCGCGTCATAGTAGTTAGAACAGTTGCCACATGAACAGTAAGAAAAAAGCAATAGATATAACCTGGCGGGAAAAATAAGCACGAGTGTTAATCTGAATGCGGGCTCAATAGGGTTCCTCTCTGCCACATTGCCTTCAGAATGATGATTCGCTTCTTAGGAATATACTGTACTGTAAGCAAGCATACACGAACCACTAGTAATATTGTAGGTCCAAAAAGTGCGTATCTTTCGGACTTTCAACGAGGATACGTCACCTAGAAATACCTAATGTAAACCACCTTCACATTAGTAGCTTGTTCAATAAGACTCTAGAGTCCGCAAAAGATGCTTTCCACAAAGCAGCGGTATATCAAAAAACAACACTGACATATGACATTAGAAAAAATGTTTGCTAATAAGGAAAGTTATATAGGACCAGTCTTGAAGTAACCTTGTGACGTTTCACAAGACTGAGAGAATACAAACTGCCAAAAGTTTCGGGCGCGTCCGTTGCTGAGATATGTTCGAGTGAATTCCGGTAAAAATACCGGAATTCACTCGAATTTGCCGGAATTTTAGCCACAGAAGATTGTAGTGGTTTTTCTCTACCGTTTCAAAGAGTTTAGGTTTTTTCGTTCGACTATGTTTCATCATAATCATTTCGATAGACAATTTTTTGTGATCTTTCGAATGCGGTGGGCCTGATACGGCCAGTACGATTGTCAGCACATTCTCTACGTGTAATATAGTAGTCGAAATTGGTTTCCATCTTGCCACAGGCGTTATTGCTCATCACCGAGACATTGGTGCTTAGAGCATTATTCACTGAAGTACAGAAAATTGAATATAATCCTCAAAAAATCAGATAATTTTCAGCATCCCTTTCGAAATATTATCGTTATTTGATAATACCTTTAATTTGTATGATCAAGTTTTGACACAATTTTGAAAGTTACTAAAATCTTTGGTAGAAATTATTGTGGTATAGGCATTAGTAATAGCTAAAAACGAACAGGAAGAACGAGTCTTCTATTTAGAAGGAACGAAACAAATTAAATTGGTAAACAATTGGATACGCACGTCCATATCTTCTAATTCACGTACAGAAGGGTTATTATTTTGTGTGGATTCTCAATGAACCGCGAGAGAGCTGTTGCGTTCAGTCTAAGTGCAGTAAGTTTTAGAGTGCAAACACTTCACAATAAATATGATAAAAAACACTAAATAAAGATCTCAGAAAAACTTGAATATATATATATATATATATATATATACTTCAGAAAAAATAAATACAAAAAAAAAAATCCTAAAAACCAAAAACTCGATGTTACATCATACTTTAGGCGCTAAACTTTATCGTATTCGAAAATCAATTCTACTAACACTTAATATATTGCTAAAATTGTCTTTCGAAATAAAAAATCGAAAAATTTATTCTGTATTGCCAGTTTTATGAATTGAATGAAAGTGTACTTCCATAACACAAACAGTAATTATAACTCTCTTTGTATTTCCGGATCGATTTGATTATAAAATCGATAGAAAGTATCCTTTATTGCGGAAATTATCAATAGTCAACTTTAAGAGATATAAATTCTGATGAATATATAACTTTTTGAATGAAGAAAAATCGTTGCTATAAACACTTATGGAACCTGGATACTGCAGTCCTTGTCTAAATCAAGGACATAATGTACCGGGGAAGTAAATTGCAGTTGCAGGTATAGGTGTTGGCAGCTTTCAAGGCTACGTAATCTCTGGATGTTTCGAGTTTTACGTCCGACTATACGCTTCCAGCGCGAAACGAAGTGTGTCTATGTCCGGGCTCAAACCTAGAGCGCACCGTGTCCCTAAGATTGGCAGCCAACACAGTACCCACTAAGCTATTATGGGGACAACGATGTGTAATCTAATCAGCTTCGAAAGGTTCGCTAGGGCTGTAGTTCTTGTTTTTTGTTCATTATGAATCATATCACACATATAAAGTTCAGTTCTATTAAAGCAGAATTTTCCTGGTTTTACGAAGTCATGTAGCATTAGAATTTGTTTATTATGCCCGAAGTTGTGGCTCGGTATATAATGGTTTCGTGTAGGTAACAACCTTTATTCTGGAAACGAAGAGCTAAACGTTTCCGGTCTTCACTATTTTAAGGATGGGAATCTCAGCGTTTTGTATATAAGTCTACATACCAAGCATAAACAACTTAAAGTTACGTACGAATTGACGAAAAAAAGAAATTTGAAAGCGTACAAGTAGCAGCTATGCCGATGCTTAAGGCGAGCCTACAACGTTCTTTAAATTCTAAAGCATCACACTTAAATGGCAATGTGTTGGACTCTCAAAAGCTGATTCCGTGTACATAATATGTACATTAAACATGTAGACGTACGAACACAGAAGGCACTACAGATATCTATTGTGTTACTCGATTATGATTTTAGAATTGAATGGCGATCTATTTGGGCAACTCGCTGTTTTTCTCTTGTAAAAAAAAAATCGGTGTTGCACGGATCACTTACGGCAGGTGGTGTTGGCCGATTCGTCTGAACGATCAGGACAATGTGGTTCTCCATCGCAGACATTTTTTTCCGGTATACAACTGCCATCGAGACATCGAAATTGTCCAGGAACACAACCGATGTGACCTAACGCACCAATGAACAGAAAATGATGTTTTTTTTTAGGTACTTCCACGAAATTTAAATAAGCGATCAAATAAGGTATACATTTTTTTTTCTACATAGCACACGACTTCAGGTGTAAGATATATTGGCAGGGGTGTCCCTAGTAAATCGTAACATTGGCTAATTACGTTAGACCAATTTCATGCGCTGCAAGGCATGTGATATTCAGTCTTGGTCGCGACGTGCTACTGAGTGCACTCTAAGCGTTCCTGGTTATTTTTGATCACGTGAAAGTCTACCACCATGATTCTTAGTTAGTGTATACTTTCAGGTGGCCCGTTCTGCTGAAGCTTCAAATAATCCTTCGAAAGGAAAGACCGAAATTCTTATTAAAAGAAATAATACATTGAAAGTTAGAGTGAAGATTTTCTTTTAATTTGATACTCAAATTGTTAAATTTGACCTCGAAACACATCTAGACCATGGAAGCAATAAATAAAAGCACGGAAAATCAATTGCGAAATAACACCAGAAAATCGGGCGTTGAAAACTTATGATTCTCATGAATGATCTTTGAAATTTACCAGCATGGTTTTTCAACTTATAGAAATTATGACATGTCCTATATAGGTGCGTTAAGAAACTAGTCTTCTGAAAAATACATGATAAGCAAACAAGGACTATCTACTTAGTGGCGAGGTTTTTGAGATTAGCTATTCCAAAAATGATGATTATACGCGCCCTTGATAGATAGTAGAAAGGTCACACCGATACCGAAAGCATACGCAGGCCACTTTTCCTAGTTTACGACAGTTTTACTAGATTAGTAAATAATTATAACAATAACACGGATGTAGGCATCATTCAGTAAACAAAAGCGATCCATGCCAATTTATTTCATAATTTTCACGAAGCGCACCGTTTTACCCACAAGTGCTTAGCTTGCGGTCTTTTTTGCCTAGTGCTTTAACAATATATATGAATCGAGTATTTCTTTGTTAAGCAGAGTCACGAGGTAACAACAAAAGTGACAGTCAAAGCAAGGTTAAAGTGTGCAAAAAGATCTATCCCGATGTATAACCATTGCTAATTTGTTTATCAATTCCGTAGTCCTCAAAGAAGAACCGCTGGCCCTGCCTCTGGAAATTTTTACCCTAAAGATAGCCTTTTATGCCGATATAACTTATATCAAGCCATGTTATTCCAATTCACGGGTTCACAGCATAGCTTTGAGAGCTGCACATACAATTGTATTGAACAAGATCCAAATCCCTGTGTGCCGCATTTTCTCAATATACAGTACTAGTTGATTTGAAATCAACAATCTATACCTGATCGTGTAAGTTTATTAGAGAAACTAGACTATACGTGTATTCCTAAGATCCTATTATAGCTGCTAGCTACCATCTCAGCAAGAGAACACAGATCACAACCTCAGATGACCGGGTTGGCCTAGAAAGGCAATCTTATCTCTTGGTGCTTCCGGCCAGCTTTCCGATCTTTTTCGCACTGATAAGAAGTGTCAAAGACGCACTCATCTTGGTTTACAAGGACGGCCTCGTGCTCTACTACAAAACTGGGTAGTACATCCAACCGTTACTTAGAGAGTTATTTATTCACGAACGACCTACTATTTCATGCCCTAAGAACGAAATCAATGAATTTCTGGTAAGAAGTGCCCAGCAAATAACCTTTTTTTGTTTTAAAGCTAACGTTAAAATGATATCAAATCTTCGTTAGCAGAATGTAGACCTATCCATGACGGATTTTTCGTTCACTCTCCATATCAAAGAAAGGGTCCACACCAAGACAACCACTATCTACTTCAGTTTACTATGCACGGCCTGCATCTATGCATTCTACGGATTACGTATCATCTTCTGAGCGCTTTCCGCCACGCCTCTAAGCCACCATGGCTCATATGCTCAACACAGTTTTCTAGTATACACCCAGTTCTGGTGTGTATATAAAGTGTTCGAGATAATTTAGGAGACATTTAAGGGGGCCTTTTGTCGTAGCGTGCTTAGTATTAAAAGAAAACCAGTCTCTACGAGAAAAAGAAAAGGCGAACTCATGATGACAGAGGCGGAATATGAGCAACAATCATGTTGTTGATACCTGTTCTCAACAGCATATTGCTGCTAAGCCTACATGTACCTGGACAAAATCACTAGTTATATACGTTAATCTTATCACCGTGCACATATTGCTTGCACACACGATAAGTTAAAATTAGTGCTCGTTCTACACCTTAAATGCTTAATTGATACGTACAATACGTTACCTTAATGGTAAGGAAAAGGAGTTTAAGTTAAAAATATTGTTTCCTTATCCCAGTTAATATGGAAAAAGTAGTGACTGTCACCGTGTGTACACGAACCAACATTTTCATAGTGGCAGGTATAATCTTAAAAACAAGTCGCTCGTGGGACGTTAACCATTGCAACAAACGGGTTGTCAGCCATAAAGGGCACAGGCATTGCTGGTCCATATCTAACTTATGGATAGAACTAACGTCCGATGGAAAGGCATATCGTATGTAACACTCCGCCTCAGGGTTAACATGAGGCAATGTACGCTTGCCCATGGTTTTCGGTAGAGAGTGAAGAAAACATGGTGCTACTGTGACCCTTTTTCTAGCTAACCCCCGTAATACAGCGGTGCAGTTCAGTATACAACATACAGACGGTACAAGCTGATAATCAGTCGCGCATTAAAAGACCATCACCTAACCCCCAAAGTGCTACTGCTTGCAATTTCAAACTGTGCGATTAACTTAGAACTATATAAAGTTGCTTTGAAGTCTCGTTTTGACTTATCGGCGTAAAGCAAGACGTCTAGTGGCAAACACATTTAAAAATCGGGTTCATATTGGATGCTATGGTTAGTTTCAACTTAACAATACATTTTTCATTGACTCTAGCTAATTACTACCTAATGGTCTGTCCTAACGTACGGCAGCGCTACTTTAGTAGTTATGTCTTGAGCAGTTGTATAGCACGCTGCTGATGGTATACATGTGGATAAAATAAGAGATTTTCATGTTGGATAGATCTACGATCTTGTCTTGAATGTACTGACTTGAAGGTTACATCAACCTTATATGTCTTTTATAAGCGTTGGTACTCTTTCAACATACCCGCCACTTTCATCTGCAATATCTACAAAGTTACACAAGCGAAAGAAACGTGGACATGTCATTGCTTGCTAGAGCTACAATGGCCGCTCAAGTGTCGTTTAAAGTCGCCGAACTGCATAGCTTAATGTAGAAATGCGACTGCGAACACTTCGGAAAGCTGTGATACTACGGGGGCATTTATTAAGCTGTTGCCCGACTATTGTTTCGCGTAGCGATCACGTGGACTAGAAACCACGATTGCGATCGCGTGGCACCATTAGGTCCTGTCCTGCTTTTCTATTGTCAAGCCGCAGTCGGGACAACTCAATCAGACCAACAAGAAACACCACTAATGCGTAACGGGTTAGTGGAAGGATCATAACTGTGACTGGGTAAAATTGATTCTTTAATATGCTTTCTTACTTCTGTTTTGTTGTCAAGCGACAATAAATGCCATCTTACAGAACTGGGTAAACCGACCATTTGCGTCTGTTTTTTTTTTGCTGAAACCTAACGAGCTAGAAAAAAAAAAGCAATACATAATTGCCTCGACAATTTCCTACTGGGGGAGACTAATTGAGCTTTACTGTGAATTAATTGCGAAACGCACATATTTTTGTATACGTATTGATAGATAGGAAATCGGATTGCTGATCAGGAGGATGCTGATGAGTATAATATGAGTTTTCATACATCTTTTCAGAAAAGGACCGTACTAAAGTGTAGCATTTCTTGCAATCGTCGATTGTTGTCATTACGCTGCCCCCAAACATTGTAGCGTTGCAATTTCGGCAAAGCAAAAATAGATCGGAGATTCTGTTAGGAGGGAAATTAGATCGACTGCATGGTCATCGAATAAGGCCATAAAATAAAATCTATATGATAATGGATTTTCGTATGACCGAAAACGACGGCAAATCTATGATCAGTACGGTGAATCTGATGAAAATCGGATTTTTCCGATTGTCTCGTCCCAACTACATCTGCATTTGCTATTTTAGTCATCAATGCTGGAAAAATAGGATGTTGGTGAATATGGTCCGTTGACAACCACACTTGGCAGAAATAATTAATAAATATATGATATAAATGAATAAAGCACACAGCATATTTATTATAGTTATAATATGCTGGACTATAATAGTATAGCAGTACGCTAGCGGTGCGCATGCCGTTGACACGTAAGACGAGCGACACGTATATTTGTATAAAACATTTTTTTCGTCGTCAAACAATTTCTTAAGTATGACTTTACGCCGCAATGCGGGCTTTGTTGTGAGACGTTACGCCGGATACGCCTTCAAATAAGAACAGTAATTTATTTAGTCAAAATTCGTATCTTTTAAACTCAGATGTATTTTGATATGTGTATAATATTTCAGACACAGTCTCGTAAAGGAGGCCATCTTCTCTCAGTATAATTTGTCTCCATATAGTAATTCGCCATTTAAAAGTTTCAAAAGGTAAATTAACACAGTGGCGAAATGGAAGCGACATCAGCCTTGTAGCTGGAATTTCTTGTTCGACTTTTAGATCAGACCCATCAGAGGAATCTGCTAGCTTAAAAACTGTTATTTCTATCTCCTTTTAAGCACATAAGGTGTCCAGCAGCATTAATGTAACCCATACTTATCTCTCGATATAAAAATGACCCAGAATAAGTCAAGCTTAACTGGAAATTTGTTTTTTGCTTATTTCCATACTACTAGACTACTAACCGTCATACTGGAACAGTACACATTTCCACAAAACTAAATCATGTTAGGTAGGTGCTATCAATTCGCTATTATATGAGACCAGCAATAAAATTTCGACCGAATAAATAAATAAATTTTCGACCGAAACACGCTCATTTTTAAATCCCTTCCTTAGGCTTAACAGCGGCAGCCTTAACAGCAAACCGCTTCCATACTGAGTGACTCAGCTCGTGCCAAACGCTAAAGAAAAACTACAAGTTATAGACCATAATGTCTCTCGAGCCAAGTAGTTGCGAAACCAATTCAGCTATTCCCGTACTACTGAAAACGTGAGTTATATCTCTAAGAAAAAAAAAAAAGGGATGGTCCGAATTGTACAGATTTAGATGGAAGGAAACATTCCATGTTAATCCATTAATCTCCTCCCGAGTGGAGTTACATTTGACCAACATAGATATCATTACCTTATCTACCTAACATTAATCTTTCCTATTATGGTTCCATTTATCTTATATATATATATATATATATATATATGACAAATGAAGAAGGTGGGGCTATATAGGACAGTGGCCAAATAGGCCATGCCGCTTTTTTACTAAGGGAGCGTTGATTTTAATATTTAATACTACGAAACGTTTAGATTTTTTGTACACGCGTAGAAAGTTTAGTGCTATTCACTCACATCCCTGGATTTTTGTCATTATTCAAGTTTCAAAAGCTGGGCTATCCAGGACCGCTAGCTATTTTTTTAATATTTCACCGCGATAAAAAAAAAAAAGTCAAATATACAGATTGTGTCACAGGTTCATCGTTTTCAACACAGTTGACAACATCATTTTTACACAACATTTTCTGCTGGAGTGGTTAATAATTTGTCAAATATCCCGATTTGGAATTCGAAAACATAGACTAAATACGACTGGTAAATGAAAAGTAAATAAATACGCTTCCGTGAGAGAAGAGCTTACTAGTTACTATGTCAAAACAAGTACCGTGTTGATTCTTTACAAACTGTACACGTTGCAATGGTCCAAATCTCACTTATTCCTTCATAGGTAATCCCCACCAGATTCAACACACGTTTGCCGCCGGTTTTCCCAATCTTTAAAACGGCTTTTGAACGAAATCATAGGAGAAAACCTCAGTGACGCCCTCGTTTTTTAGCGTTTTTCATCGCTGAAATCTTTTTACGTTTTCGTTTTTAGCGCAAAACACAATGCAGCTCCTTCCATATTCGTTATATATATACCTACCATATATATCTACTCTATATTCGTTTGCGGAAAGAACGAGATGCGACTGGAAATGAAAAAGAACAGCTCTTCAACATGCGAGTCGAACACAGAGCGCTCGGAAATTGGGATCATAAATAGCAGAAAAGCAGGCGAATGCGGTGCCAGAAGTCCAGCCACGGCTACGTTTGTAGTCGGCAAAAGCCGGACATTTTATCAATACTTTTTCCACATAATAGCGGGCCGGGGGCAGCCATGCAGGTCTGAGCAGAGTTAGATTCTAGGTTAGGCCATGTCTCAGTGGCACACTATAGGTCAACGTTATGCAGACTGAGTAGAATTTATTCGGGTTTATATCGGTTATTTTTATGTTGAGTTCAATTCTTTTTTCCACTATAAAAACACATTCATAACAAGCGTATTGTAATGGACTGCAGTGGGAGGACGGGACTAAAGCTTTTGAAACAGTCTCATAGGAAACTGGTCTAAGAATGGCAGTACCGTAATTCTAACGCGGTTTAGGTTGGGCTAAAATAAGAGAATCACTTGAAAATTAGTAAATTGACTACACCAGGAAAGCAGACGACTACTACAACCGAAACGAAGCTTTGAAGCAGGTAAGACTTCAACAACAGACGAACATTTCGTCAAAGCCAGGGTTAGCATTATTTACTATTGTTGCAAAATTCGTTTGAGCTCTGGTTGGCCATTGTGAAGTGAAAGACAGCTATCTCCTTGAACAGAAAAATGTCTGCAACGCGGTAGTGGATTAATTGTAACAGAACAATCGGGATAGATTGGCTAATTGCAAGTAACGGGGTAACCGGGAAATTTTATTAGAAAGGCGGGATCACCTTAGAAAAATAACAGGCGAGGGTAATGGAATCATAATGACAGGATAAGAAAATCATTGCATCGGAATAGCAAGCCAAATTTGTTCATATTAGAATAAGTTAGTAAGGTAACTGCGACAAAGTAGCAGTATTGTCACTCTAATTTACAGAGAAACGGGATCCGTATAATTGGGTATTGTGACAAAGCTGTTGGGGGTAACCAGTCTCTAGAACCAAGTAACAATATAAGCGTGCAACAAGAACCATTGACTCAGTCAAGATAATAGTAGTGTGATTGTAACTAGAACGGTAAGTTCGACACTAATCGGAATCTGTTGGGAATTTATGAATTGTATGTCGCTATGAAAGGTGAAGGGTGAATTGATTAAATTAAGAAAACACGTAAGTGTAACGAAGTATCCATATTAACAAAAAAAAAAACACGTTCATACGGGCGAACAAATTTCACTGAAACAGGGCAAGAAGTTTGATTTGTTAAGGTCAAACCGGCGCCAGAAGAAGTTAACTTTATATCTGAATTGCAGCGAATTAACGAGGTTATTGGGAGATTCTAATATGAAAGCGCGATTTCTTCAACAGGATAATGGGATTAGTGCAGCAAATCAATCAATCAGACAACAAGATAGCTTTACCAAGGTAGGGAAGATCATTGACTCAAAATAATTAACTAATAGAAGGAACTAAATTTTGGTTGCTGCAACAGAGTAACGAAGTCAGTACAGCATAAAAACTCCAAAGGGTCATTTGTAATGATCTGTCAGCGATCGAGCAATAGTTTATATTCAATTAGGCATAACACGAAGCAAATAAATGGGTCTAGAGCAAGCTGATGACAACAAAACAGGTCTATAGGAGCATTGCAATGGGTTAACTAGATGACAGCAGAAGGGTAACGGGATCGGCGGAGCAGGCTAATTATAACATGAACATTCTTAGCTTATACCTGAGCTATAGTTCACATTAGGCCGGAGCTGACCTCTAGGCTGGGCCTAGCATCAAGGAATCATTAATTAGAGCGACAATAAACGGGTGCACCAGTAGATAGATATAAAATCCTTCGTCTGTCACTGGTAGGCCTGTGTTACGATTAGCTATTGCACTCTAGCCGCTTTGCGTGATTGCCCTGCTCTCTAGCGTGTCCATACAATTAAGCAAATGCGCGAACCGTATTATAAATGGCTGATATTTCATTTACTTCAATACATCAGCCAGCCTAATTCATAGACTCTAATGCTGTTCAACTTCTTTAGAATTATTACGTAGGCGACGTGAAACATCTATGTTTAAACTCTGTTGACCGAAAAAGCGTTTAACGTAGTTGGGACAGAAAAAAATTGCAGCAAAAGTTACCGCAGTATTTAAATCTCAAAGCGGAAACAAGATAAAAATTTTCCTGCAGTAAAATAGTTGTAATCGAACGATTGAGTAAATCGGAGGTAGCCAATGTTAGTAAAGTTTAATAGATACACCGTTGCTGAGACAACATATCGTTGGCAAGAGGTGAATCAAAGCCATGCTTTTTGTTTCAATACCTTAGCAATGAAAAATTCGTATTCGATTCATTATGTTAGTCCAGCTCAGAACGTTTGATTCACGTTATACGTAAAAAGCGTTTACACAACCCGATTCGTAATTTCGAACTACGACTCCCCTATACTTTCGCATCAATAATTTCAAGAATACGCTGTTTCACGTCGTGGATTGTTTTCGCTACATTATCCTTTCCTTCTACACCCTTACGCCCTCTAGCAAAAAAGTGAGGGAATTTGACTCCGAAGACCGGGACGGCCACTTAATGTCACCATTGGGCTACAAGGTCAGCTGGCCTGGAAGCGTAGTTTCAAGCAGGTCGATCATTTCTCGTGCAGCATGGCAAGTTGCTCTATCTTGTTAAAACGAAAGATTATCTGCATCCAGAACCCCCATTTTATTTACACAGCTATTCAACTGACAATGAGTTTGATCAATTCTTCTGAATCATAAATCAAAGAGGTCGCTCGTGCCTTCAACAGGTAATGATTGGATCGGCATTTAAACGTTCCGTCCGATTCAGGCTCTTTCTGGCCTCACTTTGCCCGCAAATACGCCAGTCTCTTTGAACTTGTTCAGCCAAAAACCTCGGTGTTAGATTCGTCAACGAGAAGTGTCTGTGCGAAGTGTAACCGTAATCGACTCCCTATTTAAGTAGTGAAGATAAATCGAACGGTAGCTTTCCATCAAATTGCTGGTCTATCGCTCGACATTCTGACAGCCGATGACTGTCTAAACGAAAACAAAATTAATTACAGGTCTTGTAATACACTGATATTAATTAAGAAATGTTTAGAACTGTTTAGCTTTGACGGCATAAGGGTTAGGGCGGAGGGCTTTAAGAAATTTGCAACAGATCATTATAGAAATATTTTTCTGCACTCGAGTTGTTGTGCGTTCTACTTTAGAAGCAGAACAAATCGAACACGCTAATTTTGGGACGAGCTTGACAAACAGATGCTACTAGGAAATTAAACTGTTGAAGGTAATATCACTTGAGTTGTAAGAGCGATGGGTATAATGTAATGAGTATAAATGACCATTGACTTCAACTGCACGACAAGCGCCGACGAAATCTTGCGACTTAGTATGATACCTAGCACCGGCGTATGCTATTTGTTGTTGGATCTGAGAAAAATTTAAGCCCTATACAATAATGCCGTAATAGATTCCATTATATTCTATATTAAAAAGGGCAGTTAGAACGGTGTCCGATTATTTAAAATACGTCGATCCAAAGGAATATTGTCGTGAACCAGTGTCAAGTGGGGAGGAATTCTTGCCCTTATTTACATTCATTGGCACTTTTTCCTGCGCTTGTTGCTTCTATAGGCGTTCAGGGAGAACCAACGAAGTGCAGTAATCGCAAATAGTGCAGGACGGTGAGCAAAGGAAAACGCTCGTTCTTTTTCCAATGAGTATACAGGCCTTATAGATCTCGTTCTTTGCTTGCCTCTTTCCGCACACAGACACGATTTAGGGGTCGTGAACGTTAATTTTCACTTGCTCATTCTGCTACTGCTAGCCCTTTGTCCTTCCTCGGGTCTCCCTGATCTACCCCCAGGCTTCTCCAGAAAAAGCCCCCTAGTGAGCTTTTGATCTTCTCCTCATGCTATTGCCGTTCCAGCCGACCAAATCGGCACAGCCTTGTGATCTGTCTGTACCACACGTGTTCTTAAGACTAACCACAGAGTCGGCAGCCTGAAGTTCCCATAGGCCCTCAATCAAGCTCTTTGGACCACTAGAAGGTGGCTGGTATTTTTATTAATTGATTAGCAGTGATATCTTGGACATCAAACGGAAACTACAACAAGCGTTTTTCCGAAGGAAACGCTAGGTATGATGGCATAGCTCTGTTGTCTCTATTTCTTTAGTAGCCTGATCTTGGCGCTTTAAATACGCTGTATCCGCTAGTGATTCCGTGGTATTAAATTAATGGAAACTATAGAAATGCACACAACGTTAAGTTAATAGATTTAAGCATTAAACATGGGTCTGCTAATGTGACTCGAAATGATAGAACGGCAGTACAAATGCACTGAGACTGCACAAAAGGCATTTTTTTAAATACTGTTGTTATTTGCGAGCAATCATGGGTATTTTTACGGGGTAACGTATGTTGGCTGGCATGATGCGAGTGGAAACGCAGAGACACCCAAGTTAGGCGTCCGTCATGGCGATAGATATATGGAATAGCGTGCCTTCTGTGCAGGTGTTGTCCTCATATAGAGTACACTGTTTTTCGATTCTCGAAGACGCTCTATATGTGGTTCTTCCAGCTTGCCATGTGTAACACTAATACTGTGCATGATAATAGCGGATATAATGACAAAATACGACATTGTCGTCATTTCGCATTTCGATTTGGATCTTTTTTTTTACAGGACTATAGAATTAACGAACTGCAAATGGTAATTACTCAGCGATTTACATAAAACAATAAATCTCTAATGCAAAGTGACTTAAGATTGTCGAACAATGTTTTGCGTCTTAAAAAAACATACCATACCGGCATGATGCCGGGTACTTCAGCGGCAGGAATAAAATCATTATTCAGGCCTCCCTATGAGCTGTTACATTTCACACTTGAGTCACGAATACTAGTACCTTAGTATGATTTTTATACTGATCTACTGATGAGTTAGTCGTCGTAGATGGGATCATTGTGCGGAATAATAATATCAAAAACATTATAATAGTGATTTAAATATGGCATAATGGTGTACGGACCGACCATGTTGTTCTGTGTTCATGCGATGAATGTCCTTATCTTTAAAGGAAACAGTAAAGATTGCTCAGATTTAGTACTACATATTTCAGCCTTATTGTGTCAGAAGAAACTTGCAGGAATCAGTGAAATAACGGTTGCTATTGCACATCTCATATATTATATAAATTCTTTACATCGTAGTAATGTTTTTTAGATTTACGGCGTGTCTTTTTTGGTGGTGGTGGCAGTACATCTGTGTAAGTGTTCTTCCATGATCTCAAATTCCAATGCTTTCAAACACGAGTTAACATGAAAAAACAAAACACCGGGATTACGGCTCTATAGCGGCTTTAAGTAGTTGCTCAATGATGGTCAAGAGTTTTGCTTCGAATCTCGTACATAGAATAGACAGAAACCTTTGACGCTCAGCGTATACAGATGAGGTATGGCACCTAAATTGAAACCGACTTCATTAAACAAGAACCTGTTCCCTTTAAAGCAAAACTTTCACTAGGGAAAACGATGCATTGTTTTCATAATCTGAGCTATTAGCTATTCTCTTTGCGCCGGACGAAGATCTGCTGCAAGATTAAAAACGTCCATCTCAAAATCGACGGTATACGTTATTGCCAATAAAAAAAAAAAAAAAAAAACCTATAATGCAGTGTAAAATAAGAACTGTACACGTAATATTCAAAATTTCTCGAGGGCAATTTATCCTTATCTGACTACACCATCAGTAATTGCAGTTACTCATTATGCTGTGCTTTTTGTTATTGTGGTACCGCTATTGCCTTGATGCATATTCATATGAACATTGGATAGACTAACGGAACGGCATTGCAAGTCTATCAAGGAAACGCTGGTGCAGCTCGTACATTGACGACCGTGGTAACCGATGCCTGCTGTTAAACACGTACTTCTTCTTTGCAAACACTGACAAAAACACTACTGCAGTAAATTCGTTAAAATGTTTCAGTACAGCCTCTCGTGTGACGAGTTGTTTGGCTAAGTTACTGTTGGTATTTGTGACCGTGTTTCGAGGGTTTTGTTACACATTTGGCGATAGGCGATATTGTTGTTACCATTGAAGCACCAATGGTTTCTCTTTTTTGACCTTTTCGTTTGTCGGCCTACGCACCGCCGATCGGAGCAGGAGACGTGTTGTTCACTCAAAGCCGGAGTCCAAATCTCGTCATTGACTGTATTATGGCTCTGCGTGTCTAAAACGCAAGTAATGCTAAGTTGTATCAGTAAAAGATTTGCAAGCGTAAGATCGTACCATTTTGCGCGTGGCTAACCAGATTAGGATCGGGGATCTTTTGCTCTCAGAGGCGGCGCTGCCGTTCACTTCATCTCGCAAACATGTATTGAAGTGTATCTGCTGCTGGTAGTACACCTCCCCTGTTCATGTTTCATTTATTAAAGAGGTTTTCACTTTTTACACTGGAGTATTATGTTTATGGTTATAATAACTAACAACGGAGAGGAACTCAAAGGTTCCAGCATATGTCATGCATGTTAATCGACAATGTATGCCATACTGTTTCCTAATCATAGTTGTATTTTTATTAAAATCCCCGAAATCCTTAGACTCCTAATATATACATGTACTCGCAGAGCAATCGATGAACTAGCCGTTCAGTATTCTAAACAAGGGTGAGCGTAAATTGCAAACAGAATGAGAAATGCAGAAGCCTGACAGTTAACAATTAGCAAGAGGATCTGGTGCTGATCTTTGTGATCTTCTAAAGTGACAGCAAGCGGTAGCTGCGCACGGTTTCTTAGCAGGTCAGGTCATTTCTAGGATTACTGATGTCGTGTACTCCTAACAAAGGATTAAGCGCAGTTGAAAAATACGCCTGCCGTATTAGCTTATATAGCAAATATGTAGCCATATTAGATGTTAACCTGCGTTTTATATGTACAAGCAATGTTCAAGAGGGAAAATATCAAAACGTTCTAAATAAAACTCTGACCCTAAATTTCTTGCTACGCCCAGTTTGTTGTAGATCTCAATTTAGTACATAAAGGTAGCTCAGGTCTCTTAGTGTTTACAGTGTCAGAGAGTGCCCGCCATGTTCTATGTACGCTTAACGAGGAAATCTCGGACAGTAGTAAAATATCTGATCGTATACCAAAGGGTGGAATTTGTCTGGGATGTCCTTGTCATCGTGCACTTTTGATAAAGAAAGGAAACTCTTGGGATCCTCGTAGTGACTCCTTTTTAAATTTCGTAGGAGGGCTAGGTACGCTGACTTTGAGGCCGAATTTAAGATATTGTGCTAGATTTCAAGACTTATAGTCTTCGATGCAAACCCTTCACGCATTTCTCTCAAAATGGATCAAATAATCTCGTGGTTGTTTAGCAGTACAAGCGTATTATGTCTGTGAAAAATAAATGAGATTTATTAATTTTTTGTTATTAAGAAGAGGTTTTAAAATAGTAGCATGCATGCATGCAGTACAAATTGTTAGTAATATATAATAAAACGATAGTGCATTAACGCCAAAGAAGAGTGTTATGTTACTAATAAACCGATCAAACACCCGTCCTGTAATAGTCATTTTTAAATACTTTCGTATATTAAGGGCTATTTAAACCCGAAGGGAGAATACTAAGTTGTCCGTGCGTTGATAACTATCTAAGTACCAAATACTTCGGTACCCAAATCTATATTTCAACAAGTGGTAGTACGTAAGGCAGTCGAACAGCTAGACAAGCTTCTTCATTGAAATGTTCAATATTGATTTCGAGGTAGCTAACGAAAATTTAAAGTATCGGAACAAGTGAGCCGCTTCAAATGTTGCCCTCATCCGCTTAGCCTCTCCCATTCATTCATTCATTCATTCATTCATTCATCAACGCTAAATTGAAGCGAAGCTTAAAAATTAAGGATTGACGAAGACAAATGAATTCTGCTTAACTGATGCTCTAGGCACAAATAGAACAGTCTTTTCTTATGGAGAATACACTCATTCAAAAACAGCTTAGCAAATATCCAACCGTTAGTAAATGTTAGCGCCGATAGTGTACATACCGCAATTTTGCTCGTCGCTCATGTCTTGACAATCGAAATCACCATCGCATCTCCATTCTTTCTGAATACATCGTCCGTTACTACACTGGAACTGATTTAGCGAACACTCGGCATGTTCTGTAATAAACATAATATTAACACAGACAAAACAATGTGTTTGTAACAAGCGTATAGTTATTAGCCTTAACGCATAATAGTGATTCCCAGGATACCTCCGAAATAAAAACAATATTGAATAGTCCCACGTTTGAATAGAGCTGTTATGTTCAGTTCATTTCGTTTTTTGTTATTCGAGCCTGCTAGCTTGTCCTGTATCAAGAGGCGCCCCACCTCGCAGGCCTATTCATGATATTTAAAACGTTTTGTCCACATAGATAAAGGCAAAAGTGAAACGCATTCCTAAAAGTAACTACAGAGAGTTGCTTCGCACGCGACAGCATTATTACGAGGAGGATAAACGTTTTTTTGTCTACGATACTCAATAAATGCAGGCTTCAAATAGCCTGTCGGTTTCACAGGCGCCGTACTATAAAGAATAGCGAGACAAGACGTTTCGTCAAGCCAAGCTCGTGAAATCTACACGACGCAGTTAGACCAATGAGAATGTTTCGCGTGTTTTCTAATCAATATAATAACATTTTCTAACAAAAACGTTTATCAAAATGTATAATACTTACAAGTATTCCTACGCATCCAGTGAAAGAGCTACTACAGAAAACAGTCACATATACAGATCATAAGAGTATATGTGTTTACTGACCTTTGCCAACATTGGTTCGTAGTGTATTAGTTTTTACTACGGCCAAACAAGGAGCAATTGGGAAATAGCTTATTTCGATCGATGATTAGCCTTTCCGCAAAATGATATAAATTCCTAACTGATCAAATAAAATGTGCTTAGTACGCAGTGACTGTGAAATTATTTTTAACCCTGTGCGTAGTGTTTTTTTTTTGTTTTCATTTTTGCATTGACATAAAATAACGAAAGTTGAAACTTAATTTTTTTGCTTACCGCAATGTTTTTCGTCTGAGCCATCGATACAGTCGCTGTCACCATCACATCGCCAATCAAGGTTAATACACAGGCCATCTCTCTCGCAACGAAACTCACCTTCTAGACATTCACCACCTACAAATATTAGCATAAAATATAGGGGTACTATAGGTTTTGCCCATTTTTTACATATGATACTTCATTTTTCACGATTCCACCTATCGCGTCGTGTAAAAAAAACTAATTCATTTAGGATGCTGAATCTATGCGACCTTTTCTATTTTTGTGCGTGAGAACGTAGCTATAGTATGGCTATTTTAACAACAAATGTTCATTTGCGTATTTTTTAATTTTTTGACTAAGACAGGAAAAAAAAAAAAAAAGCTTTTAGAAAGTATGCGTCGCTGTCATGTGTCCTTTACAGAATTACTCAACGACTCGTTAATTAAAAGAAAAAAAAACGTACAAGGTTATAGGTTGTCGTGCTAAGTTGGCCTCGCTTCATTAAAATACATACAATGTAAAATTACTTTTCTTATGCATTTATTCTTGCTCGAAAAGATCGACAGCCTGTACGACCCACTCGCGTTATTAACTGTTATTTCCAGTAATTCAGCGAGTAACATTAGATGGATTGTCAAAGCAATAATAGAAGAATATTCAACATCCGAAGGATTATTCAATTGTTAATTTTCGAAGTTCTTTCTAACTTGAGTTTTGAGAAACTTCAGAGAATAATATTTCACGCGTAATCCATCGAGTGTTTTGAAGTCGGATTGCTATCAAGCTCACTCTACAATAGACACCTTGCTGCCGGTCGCAGTTGCCACAGAGCCGGTACTCAATTGCATATCTGATACCATCTCCTCCTGTCTGATGCTTCCTCTCAAGCTCTGCGTTTCGGTTTATATCGGTAGTCACTTCCGCATATTGAACCTTTGGCTGCCAACAGAATATAAGAAAAATTATTTTGATCCAATTGATTGTTACGTTCTCTTTATGCTCGTGTTCGACTCACATTATTTTTCAACGGACTGCCTTGTCTCAAAATGACCTTTAGCTTTTTTCAGCTAAGCGAAAACTTATTGCTCCGTTTGAGCTACCCACAGGCCGCCGAACTACCGAGATCAATCGCAGCACTTGACAGGAAAAAGCGTACCGGAAACGGGAACACGCTCGACGCTAAACACGAAAAATTCAATTATCGATATGAGCGGTAAGGGCCCTCGAGTGCACAAAGAAAGTCTAAGGTAACTTGATTACGTTAAAAGAAAGGTCCGCAGGGTAGTGCGATGATTGTTCCGTATTTACGCGTTACCGTTTGCTTGGCACGTATATTTCCTTTTGTTTTGGAATCATCGAAAGCTGCCTAATCGGCAGTTTCTTCCTTATGTATCCATTAACATTAGCATACCTTGTCGCAGTGGAAGGGGGAAGAGTTTTAGTGTGCATAAGTAATTCGTGTAGATAAGCTAAATACAGTAAGAATATAAAAAGTTGTTTTATACACGTGCGAAATCAGTTTCGTTGCAGTCAGCTTGTCTCGGCTCGTACTTGCACCGTTGGTTTATCACCCAAATCTATGTCCATACAATTACGTAATGTTTGTTTGTTTATTATGCTCAACTGAAAAATCAACATAAAATTGAAGATCTTATATATTTTACAAACTCCTTAAACAAATCTGAATTTGAAAATAAAAGTATAACTCCATTAGTATTTTCATTATAATCAGCGTATAGCATCCCATCTATTAATAGAATGTTGTTTTTCAATCTATTACTGGTGAATCCGACTTAACTACATGGAACTGACTAGAACGTTGGTAGTAAGTAACACTGAGAGCATTTCAACACCAAGGCTATTACTTACTATCTCTCAGTGTGGCCGTTTGAGTTTTTTTCTACAAATTAACTTATTTAAATGTTATGATGTTGCTTTCGAAACGTATTCAAGCGAAACGCCATCTAAAATGTTAGAAAAACAATAACTTTTTTTTTTTTTCTCAAGAACCGGAAACTTTTACCAGATGCGATAGGAATAGATATGATTAGTAGCAGATAGACATTTTCTTTACAGATATTTACTAACAATGTATAGAATCGTTAGAAGCCGTAACATCGTAGTGTGATTCATGACATACGAGCGAATATGATTCTCTAAGTTTTCCGTGTGTTTACTAGGTTTCATCACCTTGACCCTGTGGGGCTTCCTAATATCATTGTAGGAAAGATCCGTCTAGCTTGAATTAATTCATAAAGTGTTTATTTTCCGGTAGGTTTACTTTATGTTCGAATGAGTCACTAGCTTCGCTTCTAAATGGTGCACCATCATTTTTTAGCGATACGTTTTCTACATACTCTTGTACACCTCTAGCTTGTGCTTTAGCGTGTTCAGGTAACCAATCTAATATCTTATATGGAAATCATCGCTGAATGTAGCCTATTTGAGGTGCATGTCCACTTGAAACGTGCCAGAATGTAAATTTTGAGATTTATTTATTTATTATTAATTTGCTCGAACGTCAATAGAATTACGAAAAAATAAAACCTAACCAGCTCGTTTTTCTTTATTCTTCTGTTTCTAAAAAATGCATTCTCCTAAAAAGACGTTTATCAGATTGTTTCTGTCTTTTTTATGAAAATTTAATTATCGTATAGGTTCATCTTAAGCAGTAAGGTACCTTGAGGATGTATAGAATGACGTGTCTCAGAATGAAGGTATTCGTAGTTTACGTTGTTATGTTGACTTCCAGGGCTTGGATAAATCATAGCCTGTGGACATGCCGGCTTTCAAGCCACAACAGCTCGCCATCTATCGAAACTTCACTAGTACTTATGATATACTTACCGTGACGCCGATCCGCCATAAGCGGTTACGAAGCTTTATCACTTCAGTGTAAAAATCACAACATCCTACCGAAGAATAGACACTTTCCCCTGATTATGTTCTTCTTTTGAACATTACCGGATAATAAATCAAATGGGATAAAAGCATTGTTACTTTCAATTTTTTTCAAGATTTTATTTACAAGACACCGTCCGCTTGTTTATGGTGCAGTATTATTACAGTCTTCGGTCTATAGTCTGTTTCTGCGTTTCTGTGCGCATTATCTTGTTCTCATTGTTTTCATGTTCATATGACAGTTCTTGCCTCGCTTACGGATAAATTATAGGCAATTTCTCTTAAATATTGTTTTTTTTTTTCGTTTGTTTTTTATTTTATTCCATTTCGAGACTGTCGTTACAACGTGCTCTTTGTATGCTCAAAAGTTTATTGTTGCGGTTTCGTGCATGACCATATTTATAATGTAACATCAAATAGTAAAAGCCCACGGAAATTATTGCATATAAAAATACCTACTTCGTATTTATACAATTAGTGACGCACGTGAAAAACGTATGCGTCATCAATTTACGTAATTTTTATCTTGGCAACCATTGAATATTGCTGGTCGTGGTACATCACCATGCCATGTGCAACTTTGTAAATGTTTTTAACCGACATCGATGACCCCCCATTCAAATACAATGCATATAATATAGTTTAAAAATAGTGAATCATATCATCAAGAGCACCTTTTGTGCATATCTCGATAGCAGCACTATTTTTTTACTTTTTTTTTTTTTTTTGGGTACTAAAGTTGTCTCTTCTTTTGCATTCATGCACAGCTTCTGTTTTGTCACAAATAGATTATTTTATTCCTGTTTCAAGATCTTTGAATTTACGAGGTCGTTGGAACAGCAGAAAGCATTATTCTTATCGAAGGGAACTGCTTTGACATCGGTGGCAAGGATTATATAGTTGATAAATATGTGAAATAGTGTTTGAGATAAGCATGTACCGTGCGGAAGCAAATTCAAAATTTCTTATCTGATGAATCAGTACTAGCCTTTACTAGAGCTGAATATTTTTAGAGAGCTTACCAATCTCAAGTTTATTTTTCTTTTGCAACAGTTTTTCTCAAAAATTGCGTCAAGTGCATTGTGCCTCATACACTGCTGCTTTTCCCAATTCCACTTTGAGCTGGATGACCACTAAACGAGGGGCACAAGTGTTTACATTATTCAAATCCTGAGGCGCTAACGTATGAGTGATGTAAGGCATACGCGAACTTGTCGCATACGTATGCAGATTTGCCCAACAGTCCTTTTGTTAATATAACGATCCCACACTAAGACAGCCGGCTCGCTTTTCAAAGAGAAATGTCCCATAGCAAAGATTGAACTAGTAGTTGTCTTTTGGGCACAAACAATCGATATTATCGGGTCGAAATGAGATCTCCCGTGCTTTTTACTGAATGGAAAACACAATTTCCTAGTCGTGTAACAATATATTATCACTATGTTGTATATCCCCTATCGTTGTTCATGACTTCCTTCTATCTTTCTACTAAATAATGTATTTTATCGGGCTAGAAGGTAGCGGGCTTCATCTCGAAGACGTTTTCCAACCACATTTAACGTTCTTGATCCGCGTTTAAGGTAACGCTATAAAAGCGATCGCCCAGTGAATGGAAAATCCATCGGCGCAAGATCTAAAAAATATAGAATATGTAGAATCTTCCATTTAAAGCTCAGGAGGGCAGCTTTGACGATATATGCTATGTGTGACCTTGCGTTGTCATGCAGCAGACTGACCCAACTTAGTTTGTTGGGTCTTTTTCTTGAATAATCTGGTTGACTTGACGCGGCTATATACATACCTACCGATCAACTGTCTGGTCCGAAGAGCCACTTTTCGGTTAGAATTTGGGCGTAGACGCTTCGTTTTGTACTAAGGGCCATCCGTCTAATAGAGTGCCTAACGGTGCTGCCGGACGTACACTTAAAATATTTCGCTTTTAGTCCCAGTGAATAGGGCGTTTACAGTACCACCAGGCGCAACGAATGTCTTTTTTTTAACGAAGACCTTGTTGGATGGTGGCTTTAATTTCCTTCTTAAACCATCCAGGCCGGTCTGTTGCTCGTACTCACGTACAGGCATTACTTCATGCCACCATTGACTCTGTGCAAAAATCGATCATTGTGACCGCGTTACGCTCGATGCCAGGCGAGACGTTTAGGTGCAGCGAGTTTATGAGGTACCTGAACTTTCGAGTTTCTATATAAACTCAAAAGACTTGCGTTGTTTGTCAACCATCCTTTCTTAAAAATTCCTTCAATTTAGATGGTTCGTCAGAGTGCGAGGCATTCTCTAGATTCAAGATACCATTTTGAAACTTGGCAAATCATTCTTGAGCAATCCTTTCATCGATAGCCTCGTTACCGTGTACACGGCAAATGTACTAGGCTGTTTGGATGAAGCGCACGGTATGGAAGGCGCCGAAAATGCTTTGCCTTCCATCTGGAACATCAATTTTTGAGAAGTTATTTCAAGCAACACAATATCGTTGCAGAACACGGATTAAGTAGGATCAACAGCGCGTCATAAGCAAGCAACAAGTGAAGGAAAGTGGAAATGAAACGTTTTTATAAAGACGCGAGGACTAATATATCTTCGTGGACGCTATGCACTCTAATGTTATATATTTCCATCTTTGGTAAGGTCTTTCAAATTGAACTCCTGTATCTATGCAACGGACAAGCGCATTACTTCAGGAGGGATCTGCCTTGTAGCAGACTAAATCCAGCAGTAAAATAGAAAAACTCACTAAAGCTTAAAACGAATACACATTTTTACTCACGATATTATATACATTTTATCTGACGGCATCAACGTATAAAGTATTAATTCTGACAATGGTCAACAGAGGCACATTATTCAGCTTTAAGGAAGTGTCTTTCACTTCTTAAAACTAATATCTGTCTAGTGTAGGCATACCTGTATCATTTTTACTTCATTATATTTTACACTGGGACCTTCAAACAGATTGCGTATAGCCGCGTCAACAATTTGCTAATTAATTTCCCATATAAAGGTGGATTCTACAAAATTTAAGATAAAAATAATAGTCAACATATATAAGGATAATGTTGTTTCACTCAAAAACCATCTTCAGTACAAAATCATAAATCAATAATGTGCGATTAGTTTAAAAAAAAAAAAAGACTAATTTAGCATCTGAAATCAACAGATGGTTATCATTTTCCCTCTCTGTAAGCTAGCCAGTGTGCGATTGCTGAAAATTGTTGAAACTGTTTTTATTAATTCATGTGAGACACTTACCACATGCTTGTTCATCGCTTTCGTCCCCACAATCATCGCGATTATTACACCGTAAATCCGCTTTAACACAGCGTCCATTTCCGCAAAGAAACGCATCTTCGCCTGAACAGCGAGGTAACAACGCCAAGTCTGCAAAGCCCAATTTCAGAAATGTATGCGATACCGTAATTTTTGAAAACATGTCCAACAACCAAGTTTAATTATAGATTATTATAAATTAACCCAACTAAGTTAAATTATAGATTAACAATACCATATGCAGAGCGAAAGAGGTTATAATATAAGTAATATACATAGATGAGGTGGGCTGGAATGAACTAATACAAAATATGTGACATTTTAACAAGTTATCTTTGAGCATCCAGGGTAACAGAGCTAGTTTCGCACGACCCAAGATGAAGCTATCATCAGCGCCTTGAGTCTTGGTGGCGGCGATGATACGGACAGAATCGCGCGCGACTTGGTGGAAGCATTCCAATGAAGGACGGACGGATCGAAGACCCTTGAGTTTGAAGGCAGTAAACCAAGGAAGTTGACTGGGAGCTAAGCGTCGGCTAGCCCAAATGCAATGACCTGTGGATGAAGTAGCGCAGAGACTCAGGAGGCACCTCAGAAAGTCTGCGCTAGTGTGGTACGCCCGCAAGGAAGTAGGGTCGGTACGTCGCAGGGACTGAAGGAACTGGCAGATCCCGTTTCACAAACAGGGTTCAGGTCTTCCAACAGATTTTTTGAACTTCACGTACCCACAGCCTCGACCTAATAAACATATGTCTCATACGTTGGATCTCGACGTACACGTGTAGTAGATATCGGAACCGAAAAGCTATGCGCTCGAAAACCCACTAACAAACTTAAGTTACAACTCATGTGTTGGCGTCGACGGGGGTTTTGGACCTGCGTTGTGTCGGTTCCTCTTGACATCGTAGTTTTTGTGTCAACCGAGAACGTTCTCGAAGAAATTACATTGGCTGCAAAGGTAGCTGGTTTTAAGCGACTGCCTGGAATAAATATAGGTTAATAAATGTAAGTTACAAGCAATAAATGTAGGTTGGAAGGCTCACGTCTTCATACTTGCGAAGGCGATGCTTTAATGCCTCCACAGCAAGTTTTTAAGGGCTTTGGCAAAGCGGCAAAGCTCATCTAAAACACCTCTCGGGCTTTAGGCGAATCGGTGGTGCGATATTCCGCCATTTACTCTTGCAGAAATTCAAGATATTACCCTGCTATTCATATTTCAAGAAACGGTTTTCGACTATATAATGTAACAGGGTATGCCGCGTCGCCACTTCTGTCTGATCAAAGGCGAAACTTTGACTGGCGTTACAGCATTTGTCTGTCATAACAGATCATAAGGAATATGATTATCAAAAGGTGAAACACCAAAACCAGGTAAGGCACAGGACATTGAATACTGAGCTACCGACAGCTTCATAAAAACAATTTCTCGGAATAGCTCACGGCTCCGAACGATTTGAATCCAAACAAGCATATATTCCGATTGGAATAAGAGGCTCGACCCACGAAAACTGATGTTTCATGTGGATATCCTTTTCTTTTAGACTTTATATAGAATTGACTTTTTTTTAATATTCCCAAATTTGCAGTACTCTAAGGAATGGCATGCGGGCCTCTTTTCCAATTCCTTCTTAATACCAACAAATTTTTGCAGTATACTAAGCACTGAGACAGAGCTGAAATACTAGTCACCTTTTCTAGTTAGGCTGATCTATTGACAGTCAACATTTTGGCAATGTTACCAGCTTTAATCATTTAACAATGCCTATTATTAAATTAGAATATATGGCCACGTGTTACCGCATGAGCACAAATTTCTGGTACAATAGACTATCACATTCTTTTAAACGGCGGTACTTACATGTCAGCTAATGGCACTTTATGAGCGCGATGAAAAGCAGCGAACGCGAAACAGATATAATTTACTCTACTAATTTTTTACGTGCACTATAATTAGTGAATGTTGACTTGTGGTTAGCCATGAAAAATTATTAGAGTTTCAGCTGTCTAATAAGGTCTTCGCGAGAATCAAGCTAGGAGCTATGAACAAAGTTTCGAAAGTACATTAATTATTACGTGAGTAAAATAGTTTTCCTAATCTTAGTTAATGTTTTTCTTATCGATTTTATTTATAGATCGAAAGTTTTCCGAGATATTATATTTGTGTGCCGGGATAAGAAGCGTACGTGATTGTAGTTATTTGGCCTGTGAATAATGGGTCAAAGCTGCAAAAATCACGAAGGCGTTTATAGTAAGCTAGTTGAGTTTTCTAATTGTAGCTAGACGGCTACCGTTAAAAAAACTCAACCAAAGCTCACTCGTAACACGCCAGTGACATCTCAACTCTAATTTGACAAAGCTTTAAAACCCTACAATTACGAAGCGTAGTCACCTACGTACGCGGGCCTGCGTTCATAAAATACGCTACATCGATTTCTCTGGCTTAAAAAAAAGGCTTCGAAAGCTACGTATGTAAGTTCTCGAATATCCCCTTGAGGAATATCCCCTTCGGACAAATCACCGCAAAACACCTCATTCCGTTTTTGGCGTGGATGTCGCGCGTGCATGTCATGCACGATAAGAGAACACATATAGTTAGGAACTTTACTGTGATGAGGTGCGTATGTGAAAGTTTTAGTGAAATGTTGCAGGCCTCTATAGTGCCATAGTGCCACTCCATAAAATTTCATACCTTTGACAAGGAAGTGACGCCTACACCACAAGCGATTCGGTGGAATCCACAGTGTGATATAGTGCAAGAGAGTTAAGCGAAGCTGGTGAAATACTTCTGTTTTTGTACCATTTTCGGAGTCGACAACGGCAAATAGATATATATCAGGAGATTGATCAACATCAGGCGAAACGGTGGAAAAGAGATACGTGGTAAAGCACCATACCCAAAATGAAATTTAAAAACAAAGCGGTATGAGACGTCTATAACCAAGACGAACGTTCATAAGCCGAAAACGAATCTTCCTAAAAGCCGAAAATCGAAAAGCCGAAAGTGAAGAATGAAAATAAGCTTGGCTGTTTTCTCAGCAAAAGCACAACATGCTTGAGGGTCGGCTTAGTACGGTTTATAATCATCTAGTTGCAGGGAGAAAAGGAAAGACCAAGGCTCTTCGAGAAAACCGTCTGATAATTATGGTAATGTGTTCTTACGATCAAGGCACACCATAGTGCTTCACAGTTCGTGACAAGGAGAAACGAGCGGTGATCGTTCACCGATTTCAAAGAATAAGGTAGCCACCGTCGGTTAAACGAAAGTCATAAAAGTTCGTTCATGAGACTTCTTTACAAGGGGTATTCCCTTGATAGATCAAGAGGTAAGTGTTTTTACAGCAACGCGTGTAGGTCGTGGGCCTAAGCTCTGACGCAGGAAAAATTGCCGCATGTTTCAAAGAATTTGCTACAATGGCCATCACATCGATGCCTAATGATATCGCTATTCTCTTGTAGACCCTGTTTAGTCATTTAACTTTATCACTGACTAAGTTATGTCTATAACTTAGAGTGATGTGCACTCTGCAGAAGATCATTGCTGCAGTGATATATTCTCCAATCTATTGTATTCATTGCCCACTACGGCCCAATTTGGCCATTTAGCAAAACATAGAGTTCACTCTTGATAGAAGAAGTAGAGGTCTCTCTTTGAAATTGCTCATCAAATACATGAGTAAATGTGCGCTTTATCAAAGGAGTCGAGTAGTATAAGTTCTTGCAATTAGATACCTGCCGATATCTTACCCACCCTATTGCCGTCTTTTCCATAGCAGTTCACGAATATAGTTAAATGCTGTCGGATCCTCACCTGAGACACTACTTGCCACCCTCTGAAAGTCACCACTTTTTGGAACAGCTCGAACGTGAATTTAATCGCTTCTCGCAATATTAGTTGTGTTGTCGCCGGTAAAGACTCTCTGCTAAAATTTGCGGCTTCACACATTTGCAAGGGCAGTATCAGGAATATTAAAAGGCAAGACATTGTTTTCAAAAATATAGCATAACCTATAGTTGTTCTTTTGTAGTACTCATATACCCTCCAAAAACCTCTAATGCTTAAGACAAGAGTTTCCCAATCAGTTTAGTACAAGCCAAGTTAGCCGAAATAGACGTATCAACTTATCCTGTCTACAAGCACCATGTTTTCCTTGTACGAAAATCCGAGAAGATGTTTTGGTACGCTACTGTACACCGCTTGTCCTTCGGCGCTCTGCTTAGTCGTTCTTACTGCTAAATTTTGAGCGAGAGAATCATGAATCCACGACGGCCTAGCAGAAACGTGGATAGCTGCAGGCCTCAGCATCTTAGGGTTCTTCAAAACAAGGACAAGCCATTCTTCCGCTGCTGCAAGTATTCGTTAGGTCTTGTAGGCTGGCTTTAAAAGGTCGCGTTCCAGATTCCACACTCGAAATTTTCGCCAAAGCCAGTTTCTTAACATTACGGAAGAGGGCGTCGGCATTGGAACCGTTAGTAGTTCTAACGGCACTTGATTGTGGAGGATAAAACGTCTCAATGCACTTCGCCAGGGAATTCTTCGGAATTAATCAACAGCAAGGTCACGCTCAAACTGGACTCCAAAATTTTTGAAAACAGGCCTAATTCTGGAAGCTATTTGAGTATCGTCTCATAATATATCTGATAGTACATTAAATATACCGACGACTTTTTGGAGTTCGGATATCGTCTGTAAGTGGGAGGTACAGCAAAGCATCGCGATCCACTATCCTGCGCCCAAACCTAATTGCGGAATCTAGTCCGTGACGCTTACTCTAGAATACCTGCGAACAGACGCCTGCTACTCTGGGTGTGACCGTTTATCTACTTCGTAATAGTCCACCAAATCTTAACTGAGTACTGAGATGCTACGACATTTTCAAAAGACTTCAACCTCAGCAGTTTCGATCAAATCGAAAGGGGCAGCTTCGCTGCTTACGTCGTATGTCATAAGAAGCCAAGAGGCGCTTTGCCGTCCAATTTAGTTCTTCGTCAAAACGGCAGCGCAACGTTTTCGGCTCCTCCGGGGCCGAGGAGAATATACGACGAAATTCTTAAGGTACACCGGTTCAAAATTAACAAACGAAAATTTGAGTATTTCGCCCAAAAACGTTTTTCAAAGGTGCCAAGGGACAAACTGACATTAGTGATAAAAACATCAATGGAGACCTCACTTGCCGTACGACACGAATATTGACTGGACACAGCCAATGTCTTAATATATCTTAAGTATAGGGAAAGTGCAGCATGACATATGCGTTTTATGCGCGTCGGTTGAAACACATGGGGCTGGCCACAGTCAATTCTATTATAGACCTCTCTGAGAAAATCCTAAAAAAGTACTGCCAAATACATCTTAGATCATGCTTAAGGGTAATGCTCATCATATGCTTGGATCTACAGAGGTTCGGAGTGAAGGAGCAATCTTTTTCAAGAACACTATGTATTAGAAAGAAGAACTTGAAGAGAGGCAACAGAAGGTACAAGACGCGAGCAAAGAGTAAGATGAATGAGACTTCTTTATCCGTTCCGAAGAATCTAAAGTAATGTGTTAAAACCGTTCCAGACCCTAAAAAGAGTAACAAAGGAAATAATGATATAGTGGGTATTATCGTGCTTCACAACAACAGACTGCACTTGTCTACCGACAGGTGGATGAGTCCCCCCGCCCTCACGATGAACTATCAAGAGATATACTTCCGATGTTTCATTGAACTCGTTCATTGATAACTCCATTAATTAATCATATATACGAACGTCAATATATAGAAAAAAAGGATATAGGTTGAATTACCAGAAGCAATAACAAAAGACCAACGAGGAGAGGCACTAATTGATTTTCAAATTGTTTCGACGACACGTCGTGAGTTCTGCCAATACGTGGCAAAGTATAGATCTACGAAATTATATCCAGACAAGTACAGGAAAATAAAAAGAAATCAAATGAAACTTTCTTTCACGTTTTCTAATAAAATGTAGATGTAAAAGGACAGATTAAGGAAGAACGTTGACGCACTTCTTTGAATACTAATGATAAGCAACAACTAAACCCAAATCAAGTGACAAGTAGAAAGTTATGGGTCTTTCGAGCATAGTAGCTATGCCAAAAACTTGAAGACTGACTGAAAATTTATTTTATTAGAGGAAAAGCAATGGATCTTATCGAATAATACACAAACATCCTCTGGAAACACAGTTCACGCCTCATAACAAAGCTAAACGAATCTAACCAGAACTTTATGGTTATTTTTCTATCTCATAGAAATTATTTCTAGTGTAGGGCCAACCCGTCAAACCACCATTGAAGGTAGGCAGGGCTATTAAAACCAGTTCCAACACAGCCGATCCATTATAATTCGATCTAATTTAGGAATTTTCAAGTCCTCCTACGAATTGTATCTGCTAGAACCCCGACACTAATAAGCGAGTTTGGCTCGTGGTAGCTGCTAATGCACCGACTTGGTGCCTATCTATTCGTAGTCCTGGTTAACATTCTCACTCCCCATGATTTTCCAGGAACGGAAGGAGTTAGTTCGTCGACTAGCTGGAGTATTAATAGTTGTCTATGGCACCTTTCCCAACTTTCGTAACAGACTCTCTTACCTACTACACTTCTTGCTGAGGTTCTGCGTGTCCGCAAATGTTTTCCCAGCTGCACCTTCATAGCTAATCTTATGTACTAAATGAACCAAATCAAGCCATAAGTTCCAGTAACTGTCCACGCTTGGAGCTTGGGATCTATCTCATTGCCAACATATACGAATAATAAGTCCACATGCTTCCATGGTTCAATGTCTGCGGCTATTATATTTATTTCTGTCCAAAGGCAAAGACATTTATATCTAAATTAACTTACCACTTACCCGTAATTAATCAATAGCCAACATGAACCTATCCGTCGTGTTATATAATGACAAAAAATACAAGTCCAATGGATAGCCTATTTCCAATTCTTTGAATAAAGAAATTATATGATTTTGCTCACCGAGTAACAACTAAAGGTTAGCGTTACCAATAATATAACCATGATGCTAGCGTAAATATCACTGTCAATTGTGCTGCGGATGCGAATTTTAGCTGTATGACTCAATGGCATGTACTACACGGAATATTAGGTGAAAAAAAAAAACATTTGGAAAAAAAACATTTGATCATCTTTGCTCGAAACTTTCAAACACATAAAATGAAACGATGTATCAGGACGCAATGACGTTTGAGGAATTTTCTTATACTAGACCAACGGGGAATAACATTAGTAGAAGTACGAGATTTGTATAAATATATGAAGGTTACTTCCATTCTGAAATTCACCAAGAGGAGCTAAACTATAACTTTCTGCAAGTTCAAAAAAGCTTACATTGACGTTGTATTCTTTGACACTATGAATGACACTCAAAAATGCATTAGGTATTGTCAAAAGTACGCCCACCTGTTAGCTATTTGACATGGTACCATATTATGCAAACCCTGTAAGACTTATCTGCCGTCATTGGGGGTCGACAACGATTTTTTCCCGCATTGGAATGGAGAGAGCAAAGCAATTTTATTCACTGGGACTTTGTTCTTCGTTGTCGGAGTGGTGCAACAGTCAACGTATCACGACAAACAATAGATAGACGACAAGCTAACACTGAAGTTGACAAAATTCATTGATTGCCGTTATTAAAAGTACAAATCTCGGTTAGTGGTTTTCGATCGGCGATTGTCGGCAGAAAACGTACAGAACCAATTTTCCCCCTCGTGCCGCACGACTGCAGGCGTAGTAATAGTGAAAAGTTACTACCTTTCGAGGAGAAATGTTTCGATTATGAATTCTGATACAGGGAAAGTGGCCAAGTAATACCAAACACAAATACAGTAAACCCCCCTCGAAACCGTACCGTACTTATCTTTGCGCAGTTGTATCCTCTGATTTTGCTATTGTTGCTAGGTTTGTGTGCGAGCTATCCCGAGCAAACACAAATACAGCGTTAGAAGAACAGGGTAATCTACTAAGGAAGATGCGTTAAGCAAGGATCTGGAAATTATCAAGCGCCATTAACACATAACAGGCTTATGAAAGAAATTGATGAACCTCACTTGCGAGCGATGTCCAACTCGGCTGGCTTGAAGCAATTTTGAACCATACTCAATCAACTAATCGTGATAAACATAATTGATATAATATAAGCGTATTTATAATAGAAGTGTAAGGATATCTTATCATAATAATGACACATTTCAGCAATGGCTGAAATATGCGTGGAACAGTAACTCTCTTTTGGCATATTATTTCGATGGAAGTACACGGAAAATTCGTCATGAAAAAGGTTGCTCTTTGGCGACAAATATTGATATAGTTGCAAGGTTCTCTTGATTGGGTCAAACATGTTTCATAGGGACAGAAAACGCCTGCTAGTGCGCTTCGATGCGTCTTTACTAATAGCTTTACATTTAACGAAAATCGGCGTGATGCTTAGCCCTTTTCTCATAATTGGCATTTGGTAATAGCGCGTTTTTGACTTTGTCAAACCGTTCATAATTTTTATTTCAGACTTGGATGCCGGACAGACACTGCGTACGCTATAAGCGACTTTACGTATATTTTAAATAACTCTACACACGGAGTCGGGTCATTTGGAAGAGATGATTGTAAGATCCAGTTGAAACAGCGTGTTGCGCGGAGAACCATGTCTGTTAAATTTCTACAAATACAGGTGTGGTAATATGTATTCTATTTCTATACTAAATATATATGAGAGGTCCCAAGATTGTGTCTTGGTGACAGTCGGAGGTGAGGTGGCTGTGGTGCTATCATAGTATTTACCATTCACCCGAATTTTGCAATACGGTCGCCTAGCATTTTACCACTTAATCATCGACGCTAAAGAGGAAAGGTATCTTGAGAGGCTTCGAGTGGGTAATTTGTTGCAACGCTGACCTGAAGGCGAAATACACCGCGTCGAAGCAGTGAAGCATAATGATGAACTTCGCCCATTCGAACTATGTCTATCGTCATTGCAGGTGGATATTTCGTTCTAGTCTGTAAGCAGACCGGATATTATGTGTCAGTCGCTGATCATCAATATTTTTGCCGATGGCTGTTCGAGTGATGCTGCGTGACAGTTTTCGTGACCAGCGTGACGTGGCACTTGAAGATTTTTCAAAAACTGTCTAAAAATTAGCTGGAGCGGATGCAGAGCTAAATCCAAGCCCTTTAAGTGAGTATGACAAAGTCTCTATGGCGGTTCGATAGTGTTCCAGTATTCTTAGAAGGCGTGTATTCACGTCAACGACAGTAAAGTAAAAGGTATCCACACAGTACCTATGCTCAGAGGTGCGTATATGTATATAACTAAATCAGATTATATAACAAAACAAAACGATGTTTCAGTTTTTATTTAAATGCATTTAGTAACCTAAATATCTATTCAAAATATAACCATATATAGCTGTGTGTCCATATTATTATAAAATGAACAACTCTCGAAATTATCATTTTTTTTTCCATGCGGCAATTTAGAGCGAAGACGGACTAGGTGGATGTACACCTAGTCCGTTTTCGAAAACGGCGAGCATAATTGTTTTCTTTAACGAGAGAGGGTTGAAGGCTCTTTAAATCAGTTTCAGGCAAATTTCTAAAAGATGGTGATTAATATTTTATCGTGGCAACGTGTAAGAGTCACTAGCTCTGAGCATCAAGTAAATCATCTGCTGCTTACCATGCAGACTGACTCGCTGTCTGCTTATACGAATTACACATACTCCCCGAGAGAAGGCAATTGTATTTTTGTTCACACTATGCGAGGCCTAGACACGCCTCTCAGAAAAAAAACAAGTAGATTAATCGACCGGGCCAACGAATATTTAGGCCAAAAATATCGACCGATCGAAGAACAGCAAAAAACAAATCGATGTTTACGTGATTGCGATCGAGCGAGACGAACAAAGTAAACTTCAAAATCTAGTTCAAATATCATTCGTCGATCCACTATCCGGATTGGCAACCGTATAAGAAAGCTCCAGTATCAAAGTCATCTTTTAGACAGTAAAGCTGACTGAACGACCCGTAGTCTACGCAGCAAACACCGCACCGGTAGCATGAAGGCTAGACGTGCCTGACAGGAGATATGAGTAGAAAAAAATATTAGAGCAATGAAGAACTTTCGTGAGGAGAGCCACGCTCCCTGCGGCAATTCACTGCCTACATACCACCGCCAACGGGGACTTAGCTATGACAGAGCTGCCACATCCTTTTGCGACTATGCGACCAAAGTAGCAAATGACACGCATCTACGGCTGACTCTGCTCGAGGCGGGTATTACGGTAGGCAGGAGAAAGGGGGGAAAGGAGTAGCAGCAGTCAGAGGGAAACACCGGATGAAGTAGAGATATCGATGGATACTTACAGTCAGGCTAGATAAGTAGGTGATTCTCTCGTTAGCTATATTTTCGTCCAGGCTGCCAGTCCCCATTTTCATATTGTCAATCCTTCTATAAAATCCTCTAACCTGGCCCACATATATGTATATATATGTATATAATAACAACTTCTCACTGAGCCCCGAAAATCCAGAAATGCACTGAAAAATTACTGTTATAGCTATAAAAACTCTTAGGTGGCCTAAATGATGAAAACCATTGCATATATATATATATATATATGTGTGTGTGTGTATTAAGCGTATAATCGGCGCGCATGTTCTGCTTAAGAAACGCAGTAGCTTACAGCCTACTAAACCGCGTCGCAGATGAAAGCCGAAATACAAATGTCAAATATATTAAAATTGTGAAGTTTTGTGCAGCCACAAAGCTGCCTATCGGCTTTCTATTTTTCTATCACAGCGACACAGGAAAAGAAGCAAAACGGTGTTCGGAAACGAACACCAGCTGTTCTCACCATTTTCGACTGCTATTGACATATCAATAGTCAATAAATACACAAATAAATTTGTCGCCTCGAAGAACTTGTTTAGCCCTTGGTCACTAGAAGGCCAATAACAGGTAAATCATTTAAGCTTCATGGCAGATTGATTCTTAGACAGACCATGATGACGCCGTGATAATACGGTGTCACGTAATAATTAGATGAGTCTTTAATGGAACATTTAGATTAATTGACGCGATACAATCGGTGACGGTCGAAATATATAACTGAAGGAAATAGGTGATCGTATATAAACCCGGGGAAGGAAGCAAAAACAGATCTACAATTGAAACGTATATAGTAATAAATCTGTATGCAAGAACGACATACAATGGCAGATGGCAGCGCAATACTACTCGTTATTCATTGTCAAATAGTATTCTTAAATTCCCTGCTGGTTTACTCATATATAGTCTACGTATAACTTGGTTAAATACTGATGCACAGAATCTCTGCGGTGCATCAAGCCAATCTTAAGCTATATGATGTTATACATGAGCACGCGTGTAGTAACATGTCGTACGTAGGTGAAGGGTAGGTTGAGCCGATTTGTCCTAGCAAATATCGTGCCTCTTCTGTCCGTGTCTTAATTAGAGTAAATGTAAACTTCTATCAAACGCTTTAAATAGTGTTAACTTTACAGCCGCCCCCAGTACCGCGAGCGGATTACAGTCATTTTCGTAGGGGTCAACATTGAAAAAACTATCTTGAATTTGTAATACAGTTGTGATCGATTAAATTTCAATATTATTATCACATCCATCCAACCATATAAATTATATCTAATTTAGTAGCCAGTTAATGGTCCCGACTTTACTGTTATAATCATTCTATCGATGTAGCTTGCTTACAAATGCTTTTGGGTCAAACACTGAGTAGCAAATGAGACTTTTAGCTGTTAAGATTTAAGAAAGATGTATATGAGCTTTTCAGTATGGCAACTTATAAAGTTGCTTAGATGCAACAAAAAGAAGTTTTTCTATAACGAGAGCATCTGTTCGTACGATATTCCAACGTAAATACCACAACGTATCGTTCACGTTTTACCTCTCATTTTTAGGATCGCCTTTGCCTAGCATAGAGATCAGTATTTTGTTACGGCGACATTAGACTGAATTGAACATTTTAACCTATTTCGTTACCACTTCAACTTAAACAGTGAATTCTTTACGCTGTATGCCTTTGCAATGCTGCTTGAATTGAACGTTGCTGAGACGACGTTTCTTGACGCTTCAACATACGTACCTCAGCGTGCGTTTTGTGCACCAGTTCGTTCACTCAGTTAAAAGTTTTCTTTACGGCAAGTGGGCGTGAAAATGCGTCCTTTTGTTCTCCTAGGGTTCAAACTTTGGCAACCTTCGCACTGAGTCACTGTCTTCGTGTCCTGAATAGATACACCGGGACCGATATAAAAGTGCTTCAGTACTCGTTGTACAATTTCTAAAAGGCCTGCATGTCTCCCTATCTTGCTGGAGTGGCACACACGGTCACGACTTCAGCCTAAACTTGCGCGATACGCAACAAATGTGTGTTCCCTATGATCTGAACCAGGGGCTTGTTGACGAATACTGAGCATTCGGTACTTACGAGACAACTTTTCGAGCGCCGTGAAAAGTGACGAGGCTAAAATAAGGTTGTTTACAAAGTGACCACGCTGGCACGGTGTTTTAACATCTTCAGCGTCAAAAAACTTCCCGATTTGACGCATTGCCATAAATTCGTTCCTTCTGGATAATTTGTACAGGCTCTCACCTTCTCATCGGACTTCGTATAATATTATTCCGTGTGAGATGGTGCGTTCCTTGGGAACCGCTATAATAGATAAGCCATGCACATCCACGACCAATTCATTTCACTTCTTCATCTTATTCACGACGAATTCGACTAAATAAATGTGTGGGCTTAGTAAAAAAGTTTATATACAAGAACAAGCAGGCGCCTATGCGATCAACGGTAGACGAACGCTCTCTACAACGTTCGCTCAAACCTAGACTAATCGAGGAATGGTACATTCGCGAACGCAGTTCCCTCCACTTCCTGTCGAACGCTCGACTACCTGACTCGACGAGCCCGAGCTTTGTAGTTTAGCCGACCATTTGTTTCACCTCCGAATTAACTGACTTCGAGCATTCGCTCCCTTTTCGCACTAATGTGTTTTTTTTTGGCTGACGCCTCATTTTTCTATAGCAATAGCAGCGAAACTATATAGAACTAAGTTTATCGGTACGCGCCGTCACCATAATATCTGGCCTTAAACATACCTCTGCATGCGCCATCTCCACAAGGCCCATGAAGCCCCTTCGAGTCTGGACACTTTATACAAGAGCCACTCTTGCACGGAAACTCGCGGCATCCAGGCAACGAACCAACAGTCTTGCCTATGGAGTAGAAAACAGAACTTCATTTAATGTTTATGTCACCGCTAAAGCTTGAAACAGAACTTCATGTTCTAAAAGGAACGTAACTGCCGAAGGCTTCGCGATTCCTAGCCGTTAGTATTTTTTCTGGTTGAGGCTACGTACGTTACACCCTATCTCTGTACTTCCAACAATAACTTCATGCCAGTACTAATGCCAGCAGCAAAGTTTAATCTTATTGTAATATGGGTATTCGACTATACACTGATCTACAAGTAGCTACTATACAAATCAATTGTATATATACGTCTCCGGAACGTAAAGACAAACCTTAACTATTTAGTATGTACAGGTTTTGCTCATATCTGAGAAAATGTATTTTAGTGCTTAAGACAACAAAAGCTGTCCTGTATTGGCTATACTGATTTATTTGTGCAAGTATCTGGCGTGTCTTAGGACCTCTAGTTTACTATTCCTCTAGCTAGGCCAATTATCAGAACATAGGTATAGCGTGTGTTAAGCCAAGCTAATATGCATATGGCAGGGAACGTTTTTCTACCATCAGTTGGCTGAAGCCAAAAGTACCATTGGCACATACGAAGGCTTAATGTGTATTTAAAGGAATTGGCGTGCGCACTGGCAAGCCATGTCGATCGATCAGTAATGAGAAGGGATTCAGCGTCGTTTGTTATCATTCATAACAGTATTATAATTGCGCTAATTCGAACTTTGGTTTAAGCAAATATAACATCTATAGGTTTAGAGTATTTGAATCCTAACAAAAAACGCTGGTGTAACTACTAATTAACAAACGTGTGCATGATAATAAACGGAGCAAAATTTCTTTTAATTGTTTATTAGTCTACATTTTACACGGTTTGCTTCGTAAGCAATGTGTGGCAATGGTACTTGTAGTTCCGGGCGTTGTAGTCAGCCTTGACATAGAACAGCTTTCCTTTCAGGTAGATTATTTAGTCATACCGATGAAAATCATTTGAAGGAACATTACTAAAAACCGTATCTGCTGACAATTTTTACAAAGAGGACCGACGATATTTACACGCCCAAGCGAATCTAAACGTCACAACGTAGTATTAATGCCTCTATATAATGCATTGTTTGCATACTCAATTGATATAGAATAGAGGCTGCGTACCTTCTAGTTTTGAGATCAATTTTACTGGCGTCAATAACATGATAATAGGCATACATAGAAAAGCTTCTACCAAGCAGTCCAATATCGGTTTTGTTAAACTATCATTGTAGAACAATAGGCATATCACACTAACGGTTATCTGTATTATGTTGTTTTATTTAGATAAGTCAATCCGTCAAACCGAATCACCAGGTTCCCACCGCTGCGTCAACTGCAACAGCGTTGTTCCACTCAGACTCTACCTATGAACCAGTTTTTGAGGCTCGTGCATGATAATGGGTAATATAAAAAACGTATCACCACGTATATTTTACGATCGAATAAGTGATTTTTAGGCAAAAGTCATTGAGAAGTAAAATGGAGGACGGGAATCAACTTCCTAAGCAGAAAAACTTCCGTTTTCCATTGTATGTTGTACCGCTGCACCTTTCTTATCCCACAGATTGTTTTGTTGTTGCGACAATTATATAAAAATTATAGTATAGACATAAAAACATATCGACAACTATTTAAAACGTAAATAACTGAAGTCAACTTTTTCAACGTATCTACCTCCCTCAAAGCCTTCAAAATAAATTACCATTCGATAGTTTCAACCTTCCTACACATCCTATTTAGTGTGTTATATATAGTCAACATTAAAAAAATATACCACATTTACCGTTACTGCCGCTAGCGGACGAAGACCCACCATAGAAGGGTGGGACCGTATAAGAACAAAGCTCATCTGAAGCATCTCCGCAATCATCTTCGCCGTCGCACCTCCATCGAAGAGGTATACAACGTCCGTTAGCACATTCGAACTCTCCCGAAGAACTACAATTGCGTACCACTGTTGAAAATCAGATCAAATACCAAGTCAGCTAAATTAACAAAAATCCACCTGATTACTACGATAATACAAATCGAAACCTTTCAGAAAACAAATTAACCAGTTGGGTAATTAATATCAGAATAGCATCCTGTGCTCTCCACTATATAACGATTTAGGTGTTGTTTTCGTCGAATTTGCGAAGATAGCAGACGATATTCTAGACGGCAAGCAATAAAGTGAACATCTGTTTTCATCAGGGCAGTAACTTTTTGATCTTTATAATTAGGACGAAAGTTATTTTGTTTGGTCTGGGAGCTGTACAGAATTTTTAGGTATTATGTGAGGCCATAGCCTGTATTAATCAAAGACCGTCGGCGGCATAGCTGACGTCATTGAAACCTCAAACGGAAAATCGGATTATGTTGTTGTGGTTTGAACGGTTAAAGATCTTTTTTCTTTTGTTTTTCATGTTTCGGTGGCCCGCGAGCTATTAGCTTAAAACAAAAATTGTGCGTTTCCTCTTTATTTGTTTACTTTTGTCTGCCATTTCAAAGTGTCATCATGCAGCGTACGCAATCTTATGTCGAGTTCAACCTCAAAAAACAGTAGTTCCAGATGCATTTTTGGCACTATTCTTTTTTTTGCCGATGTTAAACAGCTGTCGAAGCAATACGGGATACTCGTGCTGCGGACTCAATACCTGAGAGGACAGCTCAAAACTAGTCGCAGAAGTTCAAGAATAGCATCTTGGAACAGGAGTATGCACCCCATTCCAATCGGCCATCTGAGGTCGACGAGGACTAATCAGAGGTACTCTGAAGGAAGACAGCCGGCAAATAATTTGTCACTTGGGCCGGAAAATAATCCTAGTCATATGACTATTAAAAGGCATTTTAGATTTAATAGATTCGCTGAAAATTAGAAGCTTTCGCTCTGTGAACTGAGTGGATATTACAAAAAGCACGACCACTCGTAGGTTCTCAATATCTCGCCCTGCACAGAACAAAACGCAATTACAGATATCTGCACAGAATTGTTCTTATATATTTAGCAGGTTAAAAGATTGAGTAGTAACACGGCATTTTTATTTACGGAATATTTACGCCAAACCATTGGCTAGGCAAAACGACTCGTAAGATGATCAAGTATCGTCCGAGAATTTTTGATATTAAAAGCAGAAAGGTCCTTCAATACCAAATATCAGTTGTCAGAGATTACATCTTTGTGCTTCGAAAATGAACACATAGGTCGAATATATCGAACATCGGTGAAAACACTTAGAAAGTTGGCCTTCAGTAGCAATAGTAAGATGCATGTACAATCGATTTGGAAAGTTGAGCGTCACGCCAGGTAAAACGGGTTGCCGTATTCACGGAAGTTTCTTACCTTTTGACTTCCTGTAATTTTTTAACTCTATCACACGTATTTTGACAAATCTCATTTTGAGTCGACAGGCCAACCGCGCATTGTCCTGTGATGTTAGTGATCATAGGAGCTTCGCTTCTAGGCGTATTCAAATCCCTCATGGTGCTCGATCTTAGAATTCGATTGCACTAATAACATAGTATTTTACGCCAATCTTCAACGGATTTCATTGGTGGTTTCACCTTCGAGAAATAAAAACTTAACTACAGAGTATCGATATTTAGTACTAGATGATATATTTGTCTTTTGTCAGTCTATTTTTTCAGTCAGCGTGTGGCCCTAGATACCTAAAGAGTTGACGTAAAATATCTGGAACGTCAATTTGCTTCTTGAAACAGCCATGAGTGGTTTATGTAAGTTATGATTATGGTGGCTGCACCAGTCATCCGAGCAAAGTGGACTGTACCGCAAATGTCGTATACACCGATGCCAGCTGGCAAATTGTTTAGACTAAGAAACAATTCAAGCAGTTACTAGGAAACAAACAAACATGGTATAATAATAATAATAGGGTATTGGATTTTTAAAATAACCACACATTTCTTTTGGCCAATGTGCTTAATTGCAATTTATTGGTCCGGCAGGAACTTTCGACATGATTTTAGTTGGAATACATCTGACATTCAGAAAACTGAATCATTCTGGGCACCTTAACGAGAAGCCTATTGCAACATCACAATGGTTTCAAGGGGAACGAGTCAACGTCGGTAAACATCTTCTGACGATAGCGGTACTTTGCTGATATGTGTTTATGATGGTTTTTGAGTTCGAATCCACATTTTCTACGTTAGAAATGTACATTTGACGTTATGGAACAGTCGTTAGTCAACAACATTAGCATGTTTCAGTTATCTTAATTATCTTGATCATTTTATTATCGCGTTCTATCCCGACCCACTGACGCTTTGAGTCAACATCGATGTTAACAGCTTAAATGAAACAACATTTTAATAGCACTATACGTTTCTAATATTTTCCTATCGCGCAGTTACGCCCCCCATGACCGCATGCTATAATAATACAGCACTTTTTAGGGCTGCACCTCCTAGCTACCCAACGTCTTCGTGACTGTGCTTTCTATTCTAAAGTTTCCACGAAGCTCTAAAGCCCCGCTCTATATTTTTCCTGTTTGATGGTTAATGCAGCAGTTTTGCCTTTGTTATCAGTCGAGTTTCCCTGGGGCGGTACTAGTGCGTTGTGACAGAACTTTCATCCGCCCCCTGCTTCAGTGCCGGTGACGATGTAACTAGTGATTAGACCTAGCAATGCTGCTGCACTAACGGTGGTACACGGGTTAGCTTCTGTTGCTAAACTTGAGACCTTTCAGCATACTTCATTCCTGAACACTTGCATCCAAGCAGAAATTGGGCGAATGAACTTTTGGCCCGTTTCTATGATCTAATGGTTCAGTCAGACGTAGGCTTCATGGTAATCTGTAGAACGCTGGATAGACAACAGAGTTATAGACAACGCCACTAATTGGAGACTAATAGCAATCAAGAAATTTACCACAGATAATCGCGCCTGAGCTGGAAATTTGGTCAAGTATATAATAGATGCATTATTTTTTAACCTGAGATACATACATATACAAGTATATATACCGGCACACGACGAAGTTGCTACTGGTAAGCAGCGATATATTCGGCCTCTGATCATAGCTCCGAGCCGCATTTGCCGGCGAATTATGATGATATTTATGTTCATGGCACGCATTTTGTTTCGGAGTATATTTCTCCCCATTACCGCCGTATATGCTTTCCGTTCACAGTTTGTATATTTAGGGTCGGAATTTTTCAATGATCCACATCACTACTAAGAGGCCGGTCTCAAGAGCGGCATTTTGTTTCGGCGTCAGTCTAATGACCTGCTGAGGCCTTCCGCTCACCAGGGCCAGCACTGCCTGTATGTCGGTGCTGCTGGCCTTTGTCTATAACCTTGTTTCCAGATTTTGACGAAATCAGTACAGAAGGCGCGTCTCTGTAAGACATATTATCTCCTAACTTGTGCCAATGCATTTCTTTGCTTTCAGCCGTAGGCCAGCAGAGTCGATGGCCGCGAGTATTTCTGTAGATAAGGCATGTGGGTGTTGAAGTCAACTGAGAATATTGTGACATCTTCGAGGCAAACAAGAGCTATTTGGTACTCCGACGATTTTCCTCATCAGCCTTTGAAACGTCGCGAATGCGTTAATGAGACCAAATCATATGAGCTTAAGCTGGTAAAGCCTTCTCGGCATGCCAAATACTGTCTTTTTCTTGCTAATGCATGCTGATCCGTCAATATCTGGACTCGATCCACCCTGATGAAGTAATGTTTTAGGTTTTTGAGCATCACCTGTCACTGAGTTCGCGTATTCATGCTCAAAACCTTGCGCGAGGACGCATACGAAACCCGCGGGAAACAGCATAGGAGCGCGTCTAATGCTAAGGAGGTTTGCTTGGACTTTCACACATATTGCTACCCTATGTAGTATAACCTATTTCCCAATTAGTAGTGATTCGGGTGAATAACCCTTTTGTCAAAAACAGTTTGCCCAGTATCAGATTTTTCGCGAGGTTGTCAAGAATGTAAAATTGTCGTCTACCGCGACATTAAGCACCCCCAGAACCGTCAGCAGGGCGCTAGGTATCGTAAAGGTGTAAGTTCCCATAACAGCTCGGCGGATAACGTATTTTGGCTTGCTAATTTTAGGGACATGTTGTAATCTAGGTTCAAGCCCAACTTCGTTTCGTGCTGGGAACCAGCCGTCTGATGGAATGCCTGATGGCGATACCGGACGTAAAACTCGAAACATAGACGCACTGCCATGATGATGACCCGCTATTTGGTAGTAATCCGAAAGCTACTCTCAGAAGCTGGTTGAGAAGCAAACGTTGGGTATAGGCAATGGATTTGAACTGTAGAGTCCATTTTTCGGACACTGCGTAGGCCATCTACCGCTGGTCGAATGGGGCCGGCGTTGGAGCAGCCTTAATGACGCTCACGAACAGGCCGACAAGAAGAGCCTTGGACGAAAAACCAGCTTCCGATCCGTCCTTATAGCCTACGTCCAAGTGTTTACTGTTAGCTGGTCAATGCTCCAACCTCGTCGATGCTGAGCACTGATGTTTACACGGCATAGCTCGCTCTTTGCGATTTGACCTGCTTGCGATGCCACCAAAATACTGCGGATAACAAAACTGCTACTGGCGAACTGCCATTCATTTGACCTCAGGCAGTCCATGTACAGACGCATACATACATATATTTACTTTAGTTAAGGTAAACATTAGACCTAACAAGTTGCAAAAACATTATTTATTGTTGGTATTTGATAGTTATTAGGAAGAATGAGTGTGAATTTGTCATTAATAAATGTGACTAAAAAAGGTCTGCATGTAGTACATATGCCAGCTTTTCTTGATTAGTGGGTCACACTGTCTTTTCTTCCTTTGTAATTAGATGTACTGACGTGTTATAAGATATTTCAAGAAAGAACGTATTTTCCATCTGACACTCTTGATTCGTCCCATACGCCCGTACGCAAGAACAGTGATAAGCTTCCCAGTATATCAAGCGTAATTCGGCTGATAATCAGTCTTCTTCGGGCTTTTTGCACGACATCTTGAATGCATTAGAGAATAAAGTTTAGCATATAAAAAAAAAACAAACAGCCAGAAGCTTGGTAGTCCGCCTAACTTTTGCTGTTAATTCATCATAAAAAGTCATGCAGAGAATCAAACAAAATTCGCTTTCTATACATTTACCTCCCGGACCCATTTTGTTACAACACTTTAGCCAAATGGGGTGATTATTCATTTTAATAGAATAGCAAAGGCAAGTTACCGAATGTAGCATGAACTAAAACGAAAACAAATATTGTCAAAGTAATTTATATGCACACATGGTAAGCAATAGACCTGTGTGAAGCCATACTCCCGGTCTAACTGCTCTCTATGCGCGACAGTTCCATCGAGCGCCCGCCGTAGTTTGTTTCCTTTTCAATTTCTTCCTGTGGAGCTGTGTCAAAGACAGTGTATATGATACAGCACCAAAAGCAATCTACGATCCGAAACGCTATATTAGTGAAGAAATTGGTGAAATTAATGCTAGATTATATAGAAGCGTGATCTAGAATCACACGAATTTACGCAAGTGGTCCTCGGTCAGATAGTTGACTAATATTTTTGCTCATTTAGAGCGCCTATCCAATTTCTTGAGCTGGATTTACGCAGGAACAAAGGTACGAATACACATTCATTTCTGTTTTCTACTTTAAGAATATTGAAAGAACAGTTCGCTTTTTGCGAATATATTTTTTAAGAAATCTATTCAGAGCCTTTATTGGAATCTTTTGCAAGCAGGTAGCGAGAGACAAGTAGAATTCTGTATGTTTGAAACCAAATTTAAAATGTCATTGACTGAAACCTTAGAACTCTCATTTGATAGTGCTACATATGAACACAAAACTTGCTTTATTGCTTAATAAAGCTAAGCTTGTAGCATTTTGAATACCAATATCTATACCAACACTGGAAATGATTCACTTCACACTAGACACGGCGACAGAGACACTTCTTAACAATCAGCCAACATGCTCCCCAGACAGACCAGTGGCGTGAGCGACTCGGACAAAAGAAACACCTCAGAAAGATCCGCTCTGACACTGTCACTCTGTTGGCGTCTCTGATGCGTTGTGTTGAGGCGGGTTCGCATCCGTTGCGTTCGAAAAGTGGTAAAGATCTGCTATGATTGGTAAGAGCACCCTGGCGTGGGTACAGAGAACGGAAGATTTTTGGGCGAAGCTAGGGGTGCCTTCTAAATCTCACTCGCTCTAGCTGCATGTTCAGCGCCGAGTCCCGCCAAGCTTCTCTACCAGCGCTGAGGGGAGGACTCCATCTCTTCCTGCTGTTTTCCATGACGCGTGGCGGCATCGCGAAGCGAGTGCACTGGCTCGTCGTAACGCAAATAATTCACAACAAGTGAAGCGGATTTTGTTGTTCGAGACTTCATTCCTCCGTTGATGGCTGTCTGCCTTCCAGAAAACAGCGAATCTATTTAAGGAAATCTCGGCTGAAGCGTGTACACTCCACGAGTCCCCCAAACAGAACCCTACTGCTCATCTGTCGAAGGCGATAACAATTCGATTTTTTGAGAAGATGACTATAAACCCAGAAAACCGTGTTCGTATTAAAGGCATATTTCAGTATGCAGAGCAAGTTTGAGTCTATTTCTGAAAGGGAGACAGAGCTCAGTAAGCGGAGTTTTTAAAAAGGGCCACGAAGGGATACTAATTTTACCGCTAAAATTTGAATGTGTGAGAAAAAGTAACTTGGTTTCAAGATTTCAAGATGTGTGCGATTATGTGAGATATACTGCTTCATTTGAGAAAGTGAGAACATGTTCGTGTAGATAAGCTGTTTCCCTTTGGCGTCTAGTTTAGGTCTATGGATAAGCTAAGCAATATAAAGTCAAACAAAATTCGTGATGACATATTTTACATCAGCTTTAGAATGCAGTCAATTAAGAAGTTTGCACTACAAGTTAAAATTTACAAATATCTATAAAGATCTGGAGTGCTCTTCTATGTGACAGTACTCAAGCGCCTATGAAGCTAAATAACGCTGAAATAAGCTTAAATTTTTTTTGACACAGTCGAACCTTCTTTGCGGAACTACGGAAGCAACCCATTTCTGAGCTAGGTTGTCTGTTGATACTACGAGAAGTGCTCTAAATAGCCTCTGTTAGCCCATATGCATGCTGAACACAGACAACACAAAGCTGATACATGTTTGTATTGCAGTTATCGGATACAACCGAGTTCAGGAAAGGCAAAGGGACTTTTTGTTTAAGCCTAATAAAAAAGAATTTAATAGGCCGAACAGTCGTAATGGTCAAGCAATAAGCCATGCTAGGTTAATCAAATGCTCCCAAGCCTTTGTGTCCATATAAACGGATAGAGCAGCATTGAAATGTACTGCATCCGTTGACTACACATGCACATAAATTCTCTTTTTATATTCATATATGTCCTTAAATGTGATATCGGGTAGCAGTCAAATTAATATTAGCTTGTCATGGTCCCACGGTTCTTTGCCCTCTTACTTATCAAATGATTAACTTTAGATTTAAATGCCCTGTTAAATTTAAAGCTTAACACCAAATTTCAAGAATAGAAATAATTCTTACCAGGTAGACACAATGATTTTTAAAATTTCAGAACGCTACGTTCGCAGCACTTCAGTTGTATAGGATTCATACGTCTTCGCGAGATGCAAGCCCTACGTTTTGATATCATTAATGCATGAACGTAACTCGGTAAGGCTAACGTTCTAAACAAATCTTAGCTTGCGTGATTTTTTACTAGCATCACATCGTACACACTAGGTCATATACGAGACGCACAATTAAAAATCCTAGGTTACGCTCAGTGAACGCCGCCGTGATAATTTAAGAAGTAATATCTTTTTTCTTTTAAAAGTTTTCTTATACATAGTCCTAAGTCTCACCCCCTTACCGCCAAAACCCCAAAAACCAAATGCACCCTTCCTTTTTGCGATTCACGTGTGCGTATCCGCGACATAATTTATTCAGACACCCTAGTTCGTCACACTGCTTTGATAGGACGAAGTGAGGACTGGGGGTGGCCTCATACGCATGGTCAGACAGAAGTGTACCAATTTAAAACTGAATGATATTCGGAATATTTAGGTAGGTGTTGTCTGATGTTTGAAAGGAAAGCGTGCTAAGTGTGCTTTACGTTCCATACACCACTTGTCGCAGCGTTATATAGATAGCAAACAACACTATGGGGCAGCTTGAGGGACCGTGCTAAAAATAGACTGAGAGTAATATGTTAGCCAGGGTAACCCCCAATACCCCTTAAAACGCACAGCCCAACATTACACGTCTATCCTCGACATTGTGTACTTGCTAACTGTTACGATGAACCGCGCCATGTCTGTCATCGATGACAAGCAGTATTACCTTAATGCTAATCCCACCAGTTTTAGAATACGTAGGGAGGAGCTACGTTTGAGAGCCTTGACAAATTTATATACAACCAAAATTATGTCTCTGTATGTTTGTCTGTACGATCAAAATCGTCCTCTTAAAATTGTCGGATTGGGTAGATTTTTGGCATCGCCAGTGTTTCATCCAGGAAAGAGCTGCGCGAAGATGAAGTCGATTAGATAAATGGACTTTTTCCAGAGAAAATCTTGTTTCATTCATCCTATGGAGTGTAATATTAAATTAGGTAAACTGATCGTTCTTCGCGATAACTGCTTTTTTCAGGGTTTTTTTTTTGCAGGAATCTCTTGTATATATTTACAAAAAAGTTGTAGGGGCTAAGGTGGACTATATTTTGGTCAAACCTCTATCGAAAATTCTTCTCACTTGCAACATGCTAGCCAAATGTTTATATTGATGCCTGCATGATACCACTCGAAAGCTCTCACTGAGCTAAAATATTTTACATGTTTTTACACATAAAATAAGTATTTCGGTGCGAAAACTAAACATTTCTAGGAAGGTTTGCCTTACCTACGTTTACGATAAGACGAAAATGCGTTTTGAGTTACTTTCAAGTGCTTCAAACGAATTTATGATAAGGGTCAATTAAAAATTTATAGCGGTTGACATGACGAACATTTTTATTACCCAATTTCTTCGAAAATATTTACTGAAAAATGACTGAGATAAAGACCAAAATGTAGGAAACATGTTTTCTTACGCAAGGCACTGAAACCGATTCTTACAAATAATCGATAGATCTCAAAATCTAATATGCCTCTCTATATATTTCGAAGATATTTCGAGATATTTCGATTCGAAAAAGGCCTCAAACTAAATGTGGTGGCTTTTTCACTTAAGTGCCACGGAGATGCAAATTTTACATGGAGGTCCATAAAGGGGGTATTTTTTTGGTCCCAATCGAAAACGCTCAATGAGCTGGGCTAACTCTCAATGAGTTTTCGGGTCGAAAACACTTTTCGGAAAAGGAAAATATGTTACAGTGTTTTATGTAATAAGGGTCTTCTTAATGCTAAGCGATAGATGCTCATGAGATGAATAAGAATGCAATACATGTTAAATACATTTAAAAATGGCAAATCTTTTATAGGTCACATCGTTTTACCCAGGAGAGAAGGAAGTGATGACGCAGAAATAAATTGCTCACCCGACCATCATTGGCAATGTCTATTGAAAACCGGCCGAAGGCTAACGTGGCTCATGGTCGTCCGCCAGAGGTTGGCCGTTCGCCGATCTTATTCACGTGTGTCCCGGAAAGCTAGACTAAGTTAAACTTCTTGGCAGAATGATTAAAGCTGGCTACAGTAAGGTACACAGCAAAGTGATGATCTAGATGAATGAGCGTAAGTGCAACCGGTCACTTCTTCCGTGTGTTTCAAATCGATAGTTCTTGTTAGCGTAGATGAACGAACCAAATTAATGAACGACAGAACAGACGCAGGCTTCAGCCCGCAGATCCTTATCGTGTAGGCTACAAATAGAAGGTAATATGTTATATTGTATTGCAGTCGTCCCAGTATCAAATAACTTAAAATGTCAGCTCGCTCTTTAAAAACGAAAGTTATCACGATACTCGTATTTTAATCCATAGACACTAGTGACAGTAAGACACCAAGCCCGATGTTATGGCCCATACTATCATATACCAATAACGCCGTTGCTCGATTTGAGCTAGAAAGCTTACAAAGGCTTTTCTTCTGGACAACAAACAAACAAGCGGAAACAGCCGCTGTGCAATCACTGACCAGCAGCAAATACTACCGGCTAACCGACTATCTGCTGTTGTACTAGTATGTCGTTTTTGTAAATACTGCCGCTATAGAAGGTGGCACACAGCTTGCACCGTAACATATTATTACGACGTTGTTAGCACTTTTTTTCGATTTCCTTTAAGCACCCCAAATCGAGCGATTGTTACCTGTTTCCACTGGTGCGCGCGAAGTGGGCTCCGACATACGTGGTCCGATGCGAGGTTCAAAAAGAACCTGGCGGGAGCAGTATCCCCAGCTGCACCAAACATGGAAATTCCGGAAAAATAAACACGGCTGAAATTTGTCCCCGTTTCAGCCGCGTTTATTTTTTAGAATCGGTGCACTAAATCCTAAAACCCCGTACAGGGATTAGGTTGAATTATACTGCAGAGCCCTTGACTTTGCTACTTTCAGTTGGCATTCATTCTGACCGCGTTGACCGTCGTCTTTAAATGGATAACCTGATATCGTATACAAGTAAATTGGTGTACAGAAAATACTAAAAACATACTAGTCTAATTAGTCGAAAGAATTTTGAACGGATTAATTTTGTATTCGGTATAAATACTGCCTATAGCCAGGATTTACCTATCTATGATTGATCTCAATCTGTATTTTTGCCAGAGCTTATTGTTCATATGATATCGTTGCGGCACTTCCATTCGTCTGACTAGTTTTAGGAAATGAAGATATTATACACTTACCCATTTCATTTAAGATGTTCAGCATAAAGATTCAAAAAAGCACTACATTGCACCTTCCAGGAATATTCTACAGCAATGACTTGTTATTAGTGAGCGTTTCAATAAGCTACAAGAACCTTCATACAGTTAGTTAAATCGGGAGAGACTTTTATGAGCGATTGAAACTCAAAGCTTCTTGCTCTCTCAAAAAGCTGATCGCCATGCTGACCTTCAAATCAGGTTCTATTTTAGTTTCCCCGCCAGTTATCACACATTATTACGCCTTTTTATTAGATCGCTGTGGCAGGCGGCATCATACATTGTTTTCATTTTATTTTGTACCCAGTGTGACCCGGCTAGTATGTCCGTCGACCTGTTGGAGAAATGGATAAAGCTCGACGGGCAGTAAACAAATTTTAATTTTTTACGTCTTCAAATAGCACTATACCAAACAGAACTTCGGCACGCTTTTCTAATCCACAAACGCAGCCTGTGAAGGATAAACTTCAAGCGTGTGGCTTATAGCTACACCGGGTGTATATTCTTTCTAATAATAGGACGCTCACAAATGAATTTATCAGTTGGACATCCCGCCAATTATTTCCAGCACAACTATGAACACTTTTTACAAGGGGTGGTGACGAAACATTGGAAAAATAAATCCCTTAGTATGATAGTCTCCAGAGACTGATTTTAGAGGTTCGCTAAGAGGATACAAAACCTCTTGTAAAAACAAGATGGTTTTTAATGCACTCAGCAGGCTTATCCACAATGTTGAGAACTTTACGGAGATATCAAAGGTCGTAAAAAAAACTAATGTAAATACCGATTTTCTAAGCTAAAGTGTTGCACCGATAAGCGGGTTGTATCATATTAGCCTTTAAGCATCTTTGCAATTTAGAACTATAGAAGGCTATTTGAGTAAAGCTTTACATGAACGTGTAGTTTTTAAAGGGAAAATCAGATTTCGTCATAGAAAGATTATCAGACATTGGCTTTTGTCAAGCGCAGTTAAAGATCGTATTTTAAATCTACCTAAAGTCTAGAATACCATTTTTAGAAGCATTCAATTGATTTCTGTGTTTGTTGTATATATAATTAATAAACCTGGTGTCACATATGACTTGCACAATAATGGGATTGTTGTACAGGCGATCCTTACGCCGCTTCTTGTAGATCTATTTTACACCCTTACAATCACTAAGGGACCAGAACCAGCCTAATAGTGCGCCACTATATATGCACGAATCCCTTAAAACGCATAGCTGGATGGGAGGATAGTGGCAGGACACGCCAGAACGCTGGGAAGGAGAGCTTTATTTATAGTTACACCAGAACCAGTGGTAAATAAGTGATCACGCTTATCATGCTGCCTGAGTAGAGTACCAAAAATATTGTCGACTGGACAATGCGGCGTTGAAACCAACACTTACCAAATGAGACCTGTTTCATTGTTCATCTAAAAGGCGAATCCCCATAAAAGCTTCATGAATAACACATTTGCCAGATAATTTTAAAGACGGGTGGCGATCTAAGTGCACGTCCGTACAGAATTTCGCTTCGTGCTGGGAGCGAGCCGGCTAACAGGATGCCTAACGGCGATACCGGATGGTGAATTCGAAACAGTTAGATCTAGGAAGCGTAACAGTGCACAAGATAAACCTCGTGTTTAATAAAATTTATCATGGGGCTCGAAAAAATGAGAGGATAGGATATTTAACTCGATTTATTGTGATGAAGGCCCGGTGTCAATCGAATTTTGAAGATGCTATAACAAAGAGTAGTTAGGGGGCGCGTCGATCACGTGACTATGACGGCAGCGCCAACGACCCCCACTCCGCGGTTGTCTGATAGTGTCCTGAATCACCCTGACGGCGTGTGTTTTACTAACGAAAACAACGCTTTTCATTGTTAGAAAGCTGAATCGCTTTTCACGTAGCGCAGCTGCCGCCCTTCCAATTCTGCAAAAAAAGATTTTCCTGGTATCGGATCCACGATTCGGATTCAGAAACTCATATTAGATGACGCTTTGTTTATTTACTAAAAAAACAAAATTTGTTTGTCTATGTTTTTTTCTTTGTTTAAGATATGTTGAAAGACGTTCATCTTTTATCCTAAGGGGTCACACTGGCATCGGCCCTGTAGCAGCGATAACTAAATTCCGATAAATACGTGCGTTTTTTTGGCCAAGGAATGGAAAATGAACATTTCAATTTTGTTTACCTTTCCCATAGCATACAGATGGCTGCATAGGATGAACTCTCAAGCTATATTGAATCCAACACTTTCCCGGTTATTTCTCAGCCTTGCGTGACTCATAGCTTTCGGCTGTACGAATCGCTTGAGCACTATAGAAGCCATGAGCTGCGCACACTCGGCCTTGTGACTAGGCAACCTCCATATGTGTCCTTCAGACGTTGGCCGTAGCGCTTACCCTTGCCATTTTCATTCATTAATCCGACAGTCCATTTATTGCGAAGATTTAGATTCGAAACTAGCAAGCTAGCTAGTGACACCAACCTCGCCACCGTCTTCACTATCACCAGAACAAGTTATGATTGGTAGCGCTAATAGAGCACTCTTGTTTAATAACCAGTTCTACCTTGTTGCTCGCAGGAAAAGCGAATTTTGCCAGGTCAGGGTCATTTTTGGGATTAAAATTCCTGCACGACATTTCCTAAACCAGGACTCCACCGTGAGAGAGTAGACAGTTATGTTCGCCAAGTCAGCACGAACTTCGACAAAGATATTTGCAGCGGTTCCCTACGAACTCAAACCTTTTCGAAGTTCAACTGTTTCTGTCGCGATTTTATTCAAGAGACGTTTTGTCATAGCTAATAGTAACGTGGCCTGCCAGTGAGGGCAACACCCGAAAAATATTATTAAGCATCGTTCCATCAAAACGACAACCTAGTTTCAATGAACACCAACTAAATTATATTTCAATTTAATCATCCTAACGTGGTGTCGGGCGACTGACAATTAATACGAAAGATACGATTATTCTTTATAGATAAGTGTTGGACCAACCCAAATATCTCAAGAAACAATGATGTACATATTATTCAGCACACAGTAACAGTAAATCGCGCTTAAAATTTCTGGCCGTTTAAAGCATAAAGGTAGAATGATCGTAGAAACTGTCGACATATTAAGCGTTTATATTTTATATGCTTTATGATTTTCGTTTTTAACAAAGCTAATTATTTTGCATTTATGTAGAGGAGCGATATTTTGAAAAGCACAACATTTCTGCCACCAATATGATTCACTAATCCTGTAACGTTACTTCCGCTATTTCGTCACATATGTGACACACTGTGTCGATACGACCCTGTAAAATTACCATCTTCATCATTTTAGCACACAGACGTAAGCGTATAGTTTGGAATCGATAAACTTATATTTTGCTGGGTTTATTTCAAGCTGGCAACACCACGAAATTTTATCGTAGAACCCTTTTGCCAAGCGTCGTTTTTTCTAGACTATCAACCGTTCTTGAAACTAGCATCACCTCAATTCTCATTTCAAGCAATATTCTTTTAGGAAATGTCTTATCTGATTTCAAATTAAAGATCGAGAGAAATTCAGGCTTTTTCGTAAACGATTAATATCGCTAGCCATTTTTCTTGTGATTTCACAAAGAAATACACACACAATAAACACTTGTAGAAGTAAAGTTTTAATCCGAAAATACTTCTTTGCAACTTTGCTTGTTGCTAAGTGCGCTCGTTACATGCCACTGAACCTAAATAAGAAACGGTAAACGTGCGATGTACGCCAACTACAACGCCCGTTGTCGGCCTGTTATTAGGAAATTCAAGTTTATGAAAAAGAATTCACTTGCTGAACGGTTGCCTCGTTAACTTGGTCACAGTCCACAAAGTAAACTTACCCTGAGATTCAAATTAAGCGTCGTTGCAGCCGGATGGTAAATACCGTTGTCAATTTACTTCCAACAACAATTTACCTTGATTGTATTATAAGGTCTGGGCGTATCATAAAAATATATATATTAGGTTGCTTCTGTTTTTAGCGGTTTTTCATTTAAAGGTCCTTAGTTTTAAATAAATTAGACAATATTGTTACTTTTACAATTTGAGCGTTTTTCACTCTTATTTTTTAATTTTTGAAATGTTTCATTTCTTCCTCGTGCATTAGTATCTGTATGCTAAACGGTTTCGTAGGATGTAAAGCTTTCTGTACACAATGCCGAGGAAAGGTTTTTCGACTATTCAGGCCAACATAGAGGGCAGTACAGGCGAAGGTAGATGCTAGTACTTTTACATATCGCAATTTATGCACTGTGACAGCCAGTCGTCTCCGGCAAATGTAAAACCCTTTAACCGTACCCCTACTACCCATGTGACTATGGAAATTCATTTCCCACCTCATAGAGTAGCTTGCCCGTACTTTTTCTTGAACTTTATGCTAGCTCTTGCGGAATACATAATATATGCTTTGCCTCGTTTGTTCCGTCTCATTTTTGCTACTGTGCCCGCTCTTTCATTCTTAAATGAGCCAACATATAGTAAAATCCACTGCTCTACTACTGGTCGTTGATTATGTCCCACTTAAGCGATACTTTCCTGAGCAATCTTAGCCTTTAGTCTTGATGGATCCACGTCACGAATCGCAAATCGGGCTGAAATCTAGACAGCGGAACTCTCGTAGTGTATAATTTCTACAACTATTTTAAAGCGGCCGTTTAGTTCAAACGCCTTTCCAATCTTTGCAGTGCATGTTACTGAACCTTTATTGAACTGTATAACGGCGAATCATCTAAGTACTGCATGGCTATCCCCCCAGGTTAGATTCGAAACTCACTAAGAGTGTGGATTCATTTCGCGTGGACTCCCAAAGTAGTTCGGCTGGTATTGTCTTCTTCCGAAGCCTATATATCAGCGTCCCGCAAACAGACTTCAATACAGGAGCAGCAGACAGGTTATACGAAGAGAACCTCTGCAAATTTTCGAAGGGATTAAATAACACTCACTAGCAAATATTTGAGTAGCGGGTACAATATAGAGTGTTTGAGTTATTTTTACATTTCCTTTGTCATATTGTTTATATAATAGTCGAAGTATATACACCAAGCTGACGTCTATTTAAACTCTAATAGTTTAAATAGTGCATAAAAACAGAACTGGGACGACAATCCACTTCGAGTGTCCCCCTTTTCCAGCTGCCAATTTCTGCAAGGTCAAAGCGTAAACCTATAAGCCAACATGGCATGTATAGAAAGCCTATTATCTTCGAGTAAAAACTATGTTCTCAAATGTGTTTTTTTCCGATGTGGGATTGTTTCGTAATGATATTTAGATATAATGGCACCCCAGCCCTCGCTCTACTTGACATGTTGATAGATTGCCCACATTTGGCTTTCTACGAGGCCCTAAACTGATTAAAGTATCAAACCTCATTTATCTCTATCTATAAAGTCACTTATCTTTAATTTTTAGATACCTGAATTGCTTGTTGGATATGTCATTTAACGCCCCATTGCACTCATACGGTCAACCTGCTGCAAGTTTCTTTTTTTAATTCTCGCTGGCCTAAATTTGTTAGCAGACGCAGCAAGCTTCGGTTAGACGAGCGTTTATATCGTCGTTTCGTTTATCGTTAACATATTGTTCCCGTTTGCTGTAACATTTCTGTTTGATCTTTGTCGATGCCGAGACATGTATATATTGAGGTATGCTTGGCTTTTGACTTTTTGACCATAGACCAGCGGATTGATGGGGCAATGCCTTCATTGATATAACCCATCAGAACATATGATTAATGAACTTTCTTTTAAGAATTTGCACATGTGTTGTGATTTGTCCCTTCGCAGATCAACACTATCAGCCTAGAGTCACTATATTGTCGTTTTTTTATTTAATTCGTTTACCGAACAAATGAAAGGTGCGTATTTTTCTAGGTTTCCCGGGTTATAATTTTACTTTCGTATAGTCTGGTTGCGTATAATACTCATAGCCACGACAGTGCTTTCTTCATAGTTTTCATACTTTTCAATATTCCACCCAATTGAAGACTGGTTGTTTTGTGATTCATTTATAAGTTTTTTGTTACCCGTAGGTAACAGCGCTCATGATCTGACGAGGTAACCTCCGTCTCTAAATTACACATTTCAGGTATTTTAAAATACGTTTTTAAATATTGCTTCAACACCGAGATTGAATCCAAAAGAGGCACCTTTTCATGAAGGTTAGGCTTTTATCAGAATAATACGATTGAACATACTGAACTCAAGTGTTATGCTTTCTAAACTTAGTTTTCCCATCAGAAGTATTCTTTAGGACCCTCATTGCCTGTTTTTTTTATCAACGTCGCCTGTGTGGATTTTCATTTATACCCTATCTGTTTCTGTTGTCAGCCCCCGTTTGAGCAGCTGGTGTGTTTAGTGCCATACAATTTATCTTTATGGATTTATATTATCAATCCAATTTACGTCTATTGTCACTCAAGACAGAACTTTGTTACGGCTACGTTAAGACATTTCGTTAACGGCTGGTATACAGTTATCGATTCATAAGCTTGAATGTGCCCAGCTAGTTATAAAGCTTTTTCGGGTTTATCTTGTTTTGTTCATACACACGCCGTGCCAGTGTTATGTAATCCAGCATTGTTTATTGCATTTACGCATTCCGATTACTCCTCACAATTGTCTGGTAAGACTTTGAAGTTGCTTTGATCTCCCATAGTAACTAGAGTGCTGTTAGCAAATATCTAGGCTCCCGATTCAAACGAGACAATCTATGTATGTACCATATGTACGGCGCGTCAGAGCCTTTTTTTTATTCCACTCTTTTTAACTATGGTTTCGTTTCCAGAGGAAAAGTCTTAGTCGATGGGTCACCAGAAGACGAACTCTTTAGTTAGCTTGGCTCTGATATCTTCACAATAATCCACTGAATCACCGGCGCAGATTAGCCTATAAATGTGGTACAAGTATATAGCAGATAACTTATTTTTATGAAGTGCCTTATATTTACGCCTACCGCACTCGTTACTCAGCCCACGAAGTGCCTAACCAACTCTTTTGCTACAGGTATTTGTCCCGTTGCATTATTGAAATAATTCGGCTACTACAAGTAAATTGCTTATCTTATAGGAGCTGCACTATTCTTTGATGTTATATCGAACTGGACTTATCCTATTGTCCCGTTGCCATCGTTACCCTGTGTAATGCCATTACACCGTGTATCACCTCGTACCCTGTAGGTTCACCTTGCGTAATCGGCAAAAGTGCAACTAAAAAAGTGGAAGGATATACAAATTAGAGAGATTTTAGAGGTACATTAGAATAGGGATTACATACTTCTGAAGAGTGCCTATGAGCTTAGAGATTTCAGAAAGACAACCTTGTGCCGTAGACACGAGTAGTGATGTTGCAAAAGTGGGACAGAACGCGTACTGAAGTAATAGGTTAAATATATGATAAGAAGAGGGAGCTCTGTATAGTTAGGTACACCTAACCTAGGAGATTTCTACCAGGGCGACTAAAAACCATAAAAGTAGATTATATCAATCTTTTGTATTTGACAACAATAATGTTTAATACGCTACACAAGTCTTTGAGTGCAATATACGTCATTGATAGACATCGCAATTAAACTAGGCAGTAAATAAAGGAAAGGCATAGGATACAGCTGGAAACCTAGGAGTAATATATGAGGTGTAAACACAATATATATGGCTATTTCCTAAGATAGTTTTAGTTAGTAACTAAAGTACGCACGTGAGATTTAAGCTGACCATATTTTCTATTGTAAGAATGAAGCATTTTCACATAAGTACCGATAGCGTATATTGTTTGTATTTGTATTAAAAGCGAGCTGGCGGTTAGCAAGTCATGCCAAACGGGGTCAAATAAATAGTTAATCAAGGAAATAATGAATAACCCTTTAAGAATATCACCGCAATATAGCTCTCGATTAGTTTGGTAATTGGTGTTAGATTAGAATATCTGTGCCGCGTTATGTTTGAAGTCGTAGAATGCTTTCAAGTATGCTAAATGTGTAGGCTATCGTATAATGAGCCTAGTGAGCGATTTTTTCTTCGTTCTAAAAAACTAAAAAGTAGAGAATTCAAAATTCTAAGTTTGAACAGATACTCTATAAACAAGTGAGGATGGGGAGAATTTTACAAGTATGAAGCTACGATAACGATTAGACACTGCATGTGTTACTTAATATTAGAATAACCTCCTTATTCACACAGTCTACATAGTATGTATCGCCGGTGGGTTTGGAAGCAACAACGCCGGGGCCTTTTTTACCTGAGGGTGTAATTTTGTCTTAATAGTAGCATAACAGTGAAAAAGGAAAGTATCTCAATAAAAGGGCGCGATCGACTGTCATTCGTATGTTCGCACGGAGCTAGCTAATTATTCAAGTTACGCTACTTCAAAACTTCATTAAAATGGTTATATAGATAGGGAAGTTGCTGTTCTTGAGCCCGTCTAAGCATATACACTAAACTACTGGAGCACAATCACACCATCTGACGTGCGCTTGACTCTTCTTCTTTCTATAAAACCTATGCTTGCGCTAATCATGTACGCATTGATGGCGTACGTTGACATCAAACATCTCTCGTTCTCCATAGGCGAGTAGGGTTTGGTAAGTGGATTACAGTTTTACTTAAAAGACAAAACTATCAACCTTTGCCACGATTACCGAGTCAAGCGTCATTTTCCACTAAACAGTACTCGAGCCTTCTGCCGTTCTTCAATTTCTCTAAGTAGCTAAACGAACAAGATGCGAGGTTGTCGTTGAGAGACTTAGAATCACGACTTGATAGATATAAAGGCGTGTATATAGGTTCAACGATTAGAAAGGCTAGAGATATAAGTGTCGACGAGACCTACTGTGAACAAGAAAAACCGAAGCGGGACAACGGAGTGAAACATAGACGTTGGCTGTGAGCTTCGGAGTCGAGTGCTCAGATGTGTAGGAAAATACATTAAAAAGAAAACTGAGAGACTGCGGAAGAAGGTAGTAGAATGGGGATTCAATGCACATCGAAAGTGTCACAGCAGGATCCAGCAGGCTAGATGAGTAGTTCGTGCATTCATTAAAAAGCAGCGAGTGTCAAATGTTGCAAGAGCCTTGCAACCATACAAACATTATGCCAGGACGACAAAAACAACCATCTTGTTGTACTCTAAAACAACTATCTTGAACAACTACGAGGGGGAAAATGCATGAAAGTGACGCGCGCTTAGGTTTTCAAAATGCTTTGAGTGTACATTGTACTGGCTTTATAGAACTTGAAATGCTCGTGAGCAACGATAACACCCGCGCAATTTCGAAATGTTTGTTTATAACTGAGATTATCATTATCGCAATTAATGTTTGAAAATTTGGAAAAACTACTTGACCGGATTTGAAAAACTTAAATCCATTCAATCAAATCTAAGCTTTATACTCATACAATCAATATGCATAGCTTTTCTTGCATCCGCGCATTGATAAGAAGGCAAGCGTTTTCAGAACGCAGCATATAGGTGCTTTTCAAGCTACGAAGGGATTTCGAAAGCCAGCTATAAGGAAGTGTTATTAAGATATGAACCTCAAGTGGTCAATTCTTGTTTTTTATTTATCCAAATAATTTGACAGAGTAGGGCTCGCCCGAATGAATGCGCACATGCATAGTAATAATACATTTGCTTATATAAACGCATTGACCGAAATGGTGAACGAACTAAAAGAGTCGCTCTGTTATGAAGATTTACTAACGATAGTCGATAATATGTGGGTAATATACTTGGTATGATCAATAATATTTTTTTTTTAATTTATTTACCTGTTTAATGGGTATTAATTTTTAACGCATAACAACATACTGCTATCGAAAAAATGGGTCCAGGCTTCGTTTAACACGTCAAGACAATAGGGTAAGCACTGAACCGAAGACGAAAGAGGTGGGAGAGTAAAATAGGTAATACCTTACAAGCGCTATATACGCATTACGTATGTGAGCGTTTTTCCGCACTGAATCAATTTCGATTATAATTTAGAAAATAAACTTATATCATATCAAGAATAGCCTAGCTGACTTCTTTTATATTACTGCTAATGATTCACTTGAGCTGCATATTTGGGGCGAAGTTTGCAGTGACCGCCATTTTATTACGCTACAGCTTCTGTTATACGACAGTAGTGGTATACAAGTGCTGGCCACCGATCTGTACTGAGGCCCTTTTGCACCGAATTCTTTCACATAAGAATCAAAAGATTACTTCCAAAAAGCTAGATGTTTAATAAATAAAATATTTTTATAATGAATAGGTAGTAGATACGATATGTTGCTAGCTAAGAATTACGTTGAAGATTTTACAGAAACATTAGAAAAACCGATGAATAGTAGAAGCTAACTAAGGTCTAAAGAAAAAACAATGAAAAGCATTCGTGTAAAGAAAAAATACGATGTTCGTATACAATAGCTTTGTACTGTTTGTCCTACCTTCTTCTCTATTTTATAGTCTTATTTTAATTACAAACTCTCTTTATAATTATTCAATGGCTTTTACCTGCTAATCATAACTATTTATATATACAAGCAATTATTACTGAGCACATTTATGTTTCCTATATCCAATATAAGGTAACTTCGTGCGAAAAATTGTACACCGACCGGTAAATTTTAAAACGGCCAATAATTACCATTGGTAGGTCATTGAGCGAACAAACATTTTAGAATGAATAGCTTATTGTAAAAAGAAACAACTAAGCAGACCGCTAAATTGGCGGGATTTGCGTAATGGCGATGCGCGCCCGTGAAGTAAAAATTGCGACACAAAATTGTCATATAATGAGTGAGGGAACTGGTAGAGCGTTCCAAACAGTTTTTTCGAAATTTGAAAATAAGAAGCGGCAGTTGAAAGCCGACTTTCTGATCGTCGCGCCGATTAATGAAACGCTGTTTGTCTTCTCTATTATTCATTAATATATTCACTTCTATATGAGACGAATCACAGCAACACCTTATTTAGCTCTATTAGCTGGATCAGATTAGAGGAAACATGAACCAAAATAATAATCATGACAAATTTATCGCACAATAATGTAATATAATCAACATCTAAAATGATATGCGAGTTACAAAAGTTAAAACTTATCTCGTGCACGACGAAATATATAAGAGAATAATATTTGCTCGTTAGGCTACAAGTCACACTAATAACACACACGGTATAACGATCTGTGTTGTTATGTGATTGACGTGTAGCTATCGATCAAACAGCGAGAACTGCCATTTTGAAGATCGGTTCTTTTCAATAATTCAACCAAACATGCATACCTTAAGATATACGGGAGTTTACTAAAAGGTATCCTTTTTTGTACCTTTTAATCAAGTACGTACACCTACCGTACCCCTTACACATCTAGTCGGACACAGTAGGTTGCTACAATCTTGATGAAATGGGTAATATCAACAACAAAGATAATAGCAGACCAATGAAATACAGAGAACGGATTTTAAAACGCGGCCACAACCCTGTCATCGCTTATATACAGGTTCTTGGTAGAACAAGGCTAAGTGAGCAAAGATAAAAGGAAAAGACACGAGAAGGTCCAGTCGGCGTAACCAATAAATATTCAATAGGCCTTAGTTCCAGCGCTCGCCTTTTTCCTTGTGGTCTCATCGTACATCGTGATGAATGAGTTGGATTATTTACATACGGCACACCGCTATATCGAAGCAGGAATGGAAACCCAGGAAACGGCGTAGAGACAAACACACGTGGAAGCAAATCAAAGGCCACGACATGGCTTTTGGGCGGCGCAGGACTATCGCAGGCTGGAAGAAAGCTAAATGAGTTCGCATTACACTAGAACCCTGTGTACACGGATCAAAAGCCAAGCGGAAAAGTCTTACCAGCCTTCCCTACTCCTCTTTCTATTGTTGTTCTTTTTCTGCTCTACGCTTCTTTTTTTTTTTACAATAATAGCAAGACAATTAACAGCTCTACAACCATGTTGTGCCTTAGTGAACAGATTGTCATTGATTACTACGACTATTGCCGTGCTGATGACGAGCGTAATGTACTGGCCATGTGGTTTTGTTCCTGCTTTAAGCTGCATAATTCACTCGTACGGCTAAACCGACAAGCACACTTGCGATTACTAACGTTAACTGGCCAATTTACTGCAGGGCCCGCATAAACATTAACACTAAAAAAAGCTTAGTCACTTTACAAAAATGGAACCTGTCATTAAGGCTCTTTCTCGAGTGAATAAACGAAAAAGGCAACAGTCGATACAGGCCAACAAATAATCTATATTCTTGCTCTATATTCTTCTTCTATTCATATAAAGCTTGTGAAAGTCACAGAATTTGTATTTTAGTAAACGTTCATCATTGAATAATTTTAGGCCCGGGTAGCTTGTCCAGCTTTCGGTATTCCGGTAAGGCAACTATCAACTGTAGCCAGGTAATATGACAGATACTTTAATTTGTGAAGAGCTAGCTTTCGTTTAACAAAGATGTCATCGAGAGGATTTTAGTTGTTTCGAAGAAATTAAAATGATCAATAAAAAGCAGCATAATTCTAAAAATATATATTCCATTGGTCAAGGAATAAGCTTTTGGTCATTTTTTACTTGCTATTTTCCACAAATAAAAACTGCCGAACTAACTCGAACTCCTATGGTTTTGATCCGCATGGCTTTAAGACGTTCGCAACGTTGGTGGTTGTAATGGCCCGTAGTGTATGTACCTCAGTATAGTTCGTCTTTCGGATCTACAAAGAGCAACTTTAAAAGGGCATAATTGACAAACAAATAATTCTTCTTCTTAATGATTTCTTTATTTTGCGGATAGTCATCCTCCATAATGCTGCCTCTCTAGGTCTCAGTCTGTCTTATAAGGGGCCAGCTATTATCAGGCCGTATGATTTAGAGTATAAAATAAATATAGGTTAATACATAACCATACAGAGAAGTGAAACACACATAGGAAAGACTAATATTATCTGAGTTTGATGTATATCATAACTTTAATTTAAGTTTATTGTCTTAGTTTATAAGTCTATTATTTAAGACAATCTAAAGAATCTTTAGTTGGCTTATGCTTAAGGCACGGTAATTATCGCCATCTGGATATGGTTAGTGGTGCATTTAAAGAGTGAAATTGTCTCAATTTATTTATCAACTTCCTTCACAATGTGGCGTTATGTGCCCTTCCAATAAAAGCCAGGTGTTCTAATAAGGTTCAGTGTTTCTAATCTGGTGTTAGACAATTTGTTGAAATTTTGTCTTTATTAACGTCATATTAGTGGTAGCTTGCATCGTGAGTGGAAGTTGAACGCTCATTATGTCGAGCAATAAACATTTGGACAACAAGCAAAAAACATTTAATACAAACGCGAAACATATATCTGGATCTTTTTGTGTAAACGCTAACAATTGTTTAACTTGAAATATGGGGGTTGCATATAAAGGTTTGAACCTAATATCCTAGCTAGGTTATAAAAGAATAATAATGATCAGGTGCTACTGCCGATAGTGCAGAGAAGCTTGCATTGTATATAATGCAAAAAGTTCCCTGATAACGTCCTCTTCCAATGTATCATCAAGTTTGTAATAGATATTTGCATAAAGTAGGCCGACTTTTTCCAGTAACTTGCACGTTTTAATAATTTATATTGAAGATGATCAATAAGCATGCCTAAACCCAGCCGAAACTAAACGCATGACCCGTCCTTAAATATTTTACTTGCTTAGCAACATGCCATTTTGAAACAGTGTCTAAGCTAACATCGTTATGGCGTTCTCTAACTAAGAGTACTCTAACCTTGACGCGATCCTTTATTATCGTTATATAAAGGTGCTGATACCAGAATAAATTGCGCTTATGTCTTCCGTATCTGTGTTGCGTGCGCACTTGGACTAGCAGGGGCAACGTCGAGAACTACTGGCGACGAGTCGATTCAGCATGGACGGAACTGAGATCGAAGTATTAGCGATCGGCCTCCGGTGTTGAAAACAGGAGGATTTGGCCGGTAATATTTAATAGATGAAACCGAGACAAAACTTTCGCTGCTAGCCCAGGAATTAGGATATAGGCAACCTAGGTACTAGGAAATATAGCTTTTCGAGCTTAAACGTAAGCGACTCTCGGATACAGCAGAACACTGGTCTGATTCTATTACTGAAAATATAAAAACACAGATAGTTCAAACTTTGACCCTTAAAACGGTACTGTAAGACAGGTTCCGCGCCCGACAAAGTACTACCAAACGTGAAGGATACAAAGCACTCAACGCATTCATCTTGGAGAAATGTCTATTGGAGCATATAAAGGTGAGAACCTAAAATTTAAGGTGTTCTTCAAAAAATAACCCGTTGAGCTACCGTATAAGTTTAAAATGTTCCTCAAGGAACTTAAATATTGGCCGTTTTAATAAGTCCTTAAATCGGTTCAGCGTTATCCTAGTCACAGGTCTTACGCGCTTCGTGGAGCTCGCTCGTGGCTATCTTCTGGCAACATCGCTCCTAATGTCCGTCTGCTATCTATTATTTGGTTTGTTAATTAACGACTCTATTTAGACGTCGTCTACGTATCAGTTACGAGTTTGCCATAGTCATCTGATGTTGGCAAAGAAGTCAATCTATTTTCCGTCGGACTTCTTATTATCTATCAACCAATAGCAATAAAGGTCTCTTACCGCATCCTAACTCGTCTCGTCCATTCCCGCAATCGTCATCCCCATCACAGTGCCACCTGCTGGGAATACAAGTACAGTTGCCGCTGCCAGCTGCTACCTCGCTGCATGCAAACTGCGCCGGGCCGCACTCGCAGATGCGCGCCAATGAACCGACCGCGACGATAGGAGCAGCCGCCGCCGCAGCTACGCCCGTACCCCCCCCACCAATTCCGTTTCCAACTGCAACAAACAAACACATTTTTCATGTTAGATATTATTTTCTACATGCATAGACGGATGCGTTAAGGGTAAAATTAGGCCTCTGTTTATTAAGAAAGCGTCTTTTTCATTTAAACAAAATAGGCTGAGGATAGAAACCTATCTTTTTAATTGTGTCTTGTCGTATCGTAGGATTTTTCCAGTAAATACAAAGTAGTTAAATTCAACTATAAGAGTTAGAAAAAAAAATGCGGATTTAGATTGGGGTACACCTATGAGCCTCTAAGTGTAGTTTAAAAAATTGTACCGCTTCAAGTTCTAAAGTTAGCTGCAAATGACAGAGTTAAAAACCCATCGATCAAGAGTGGTCGTTCGTAAGCCGATTAATCCTACATCCAGTTAGGTCCATTATAGGCCGGATATTCTTATGGGTTGTCTCGGATTGTCCCTTGGATGTTGCTTCTAGTTGGTACATTTGGTTCAATAGGCTTTAAATTAATGAAACATATTGAAAATGTATTTACACGAGTTGTATGAATACGATGAAATTAATGCAATCAATAACTAGAGATAGTCTCATTCGATAATGGAACAGTGCCGAAAAGCACGATTTTTTTCTGCCGTGACACTCCCTGAGGTGTCTTTACGGTAATTTTCCTGTACCAAAAGTATACCTCAAAACTACACCACGCTTTTCCTCACAAGTATAGATAAATAAAACTATATAAAAAATACTGGAAGGAGCCGAAAAATGGGTAGAAACGAGGTTGTTTAAGGAACTAGATCGACCATGTGTTCTGTATAAGGCGATTGACAACTGCATGTCACGGCGCTGTAACTTCAAACATAAAAGTGTATTTAATTAAACTGATGGACACAGATGAAGTAATTAAAGGAAATTTTGCACCATTCGCTATTACTGTACATGGAAAACAATGTCAACTTGATTTACTTCGTGATCTTTTGGCCATATCATTACTTCGAATAAAATTCATTCTCGACTAGATGACTATGTGGGTAAACGAAACTTTCGCAGTTCGAACTGAGAGAATCCAAGGGAAAATGTCGACTAATCACTTTACTCATTGTGTGTCTTGTGGAGCAAAAGTATTATTAGGCCCTTTTCTCCAAAGAAGAAACAACAATAATAGTATGGTCAGCTCTACGGTGACAAGTTACAAACTTGCGTTACAAGTTAGAAAACTGTGGCTTGAAATGAGAACATTCAGTGCAAACAACCTTGTGTTTCAATAAGATGGGACAATATTTCCCGTAGCAAGCAAAACGATCGATTTCATTGAAATCGTGGTTCTAGATTAATTGACTCGAACGTGCGACGGTTCAAATGGCCGTTCAACTTGGCTCCCTTCACCTTTTTCCCTGTGAAACTATACAAGAGGCAGAATCTATAAAACAACACTGAAGATAATTTACGATGCTGAATTACTGTATTTATAACATAATTAGTGAAATCGATCCTGAACTGTGATTAAAGACTCTACGAAAAAAAAAGGGATTGAGTTATGCCAGCGGTCTGTGTGAACTAGCATTGTTTTGGATGTATAGTACAAATTAAACACTTTACATGGTTCTACATGGTTACTGCCGAAATCGAGCAACGCGTCCAAGAATAGCGCAATGATATTGGATTTACCACATAAGTGAACTGGTTATAATTCTTACGGCAAATTAGAGGGTAGATAAGTAAATGTTCCAGTAAGACCCCATTATGATGATCGGTCATCTGACGTCGCTGCCTATTATAAATAAAAAACGAAACACATCTGGCAATAAAAAAACGATTGGGTAAAAGTTTAACGCTAAGAAGGAAACGTGACAAGATCATTTCTGTTGTCCAGTTCTTAATAATTGAGTAATTATACTTTTGATCTTTAATAGAAACGTACGATGGCACTAGCTGCCACAATAATATAGGACAGAATAGCCTTTATTTGGGAGTCTGCCCTTTTTGCTCTCGACAATCGTCGACTTCACACTAGAATTAGTTCAAGAAGAAGAGATCCGTGTGATGGTATAATGATAACGTGTATACTTGCGAATTTTACGTCTACGTGTGATACGGCGAGTAGAGACAATATTCCTATTGAGATCAGTTGTCTGATACAATGCCTTACAGCTGTTTTGGACGTTATGACCGAAGCGCTTGCGGACTTCTCGCTGAGCCTTTTAGCACTTTTTTAAACTGGCCGAATGTAAAAACTTTTACGGATATGAAGTTAATTGTAACGGGTTCATACAGGCCAAACATTTCAAATTATGCATTTTGTTATGTCTTGCTTTTTTCATTTGTGTGGTAGATCTGAATGCAGTAAGACTTATATAGAAAAAAACTTACGGACTCCAAGCTGGCTAAATATTTCTGTGGATAATTATTATGTTCAATAGTATCTAGGAAAGCTAAAAAATACTTGGTTCCCAAGATACTAACCTCGTAAGTTTTGGTCAGAGACTTGATTTTTCACAATTATTAAGAGAACTAACTTGGAGGAAAATTCGTTTCATACATAAGATATTCTCACCATAAATACAGTCGACTTTGCCGTAATTATTTGAAGACATCTTGCAAAATCGTAGCCGGACTGCATAAATGGAAGTAATTAATTAACGGTACCTTTTTCTGTCTTGAATATAGGTACAAATAATGCTCTAGGCTAGAATTCGGTTTTTTACGATTTTGTTATTGATGAACAACTACTACAATTGCCAATTTGAATGCAGAAATATTTTGAAAATTACTAAGATTTACTAATTTTTTTCGACGAATTTCAGGACTGAAGTTGTCGAGGTGTGCACCTGCAGCATTATGGCCCTATCATGGTTCGCTGAAGGTCTATAAAAATAATTAGTTAAATTAGAGCCCTTGACTAGACTAGGTTCATTTGTTACTGCAAGTTATTGTACCGATTATTTCGTGTTACCGTGTTTATCAGATAGCAATATACAATTTCCGTAGAGATACAAGTAAATAATAAATACAAGCTGAAGTGAAAATTTAGTCCTAACCATTACCTACAGTTTTACTAATAGCGTCGTCATACGGTCACTAGTATTTCTGGTATTGATGTTTGAACAAAAGGGCATAAAAATTTAATCCCAGAAGTATTTGTAAGAATTATACCCGGGTATTAGTATCCATTTTCACAGTAAATATATGGTGAGTTTATATAATAATACCTAAAATATCACTTATTAGTATTCCTTAGACTTTACCGTTTTTCCTCTTTTTCAATAAATTTAACGATTTAACGAAAAACGATTAAGTAAGAGTCATTATAACTGGAATGATTAAAAAATAATAACTTTATTACAATAATTTTAAAATTTTATTCTATACCCTAGAAATAACAGCGTTAATATTTTAGATTGTTCAGAGTGACAAAATGGTTCGCGATCTCGATGTTGAATTAACTTTTTATTTTAGATAGAATTTATTACAGATAGATATCAAGCCTATTACGTTTCTAAAAATAACATTAATCATTTTAATGTTAACTTTTCACTAAAAAAAGTCAATTGTGCTGCTAAAGCGAAAAACGTTCTCTTGAAGGTTTAGAATTTTATATTGTAAAGGTTCCGGAGAGGATTTGTTGCACCGTTAAAAATAAAAGAGGTAGAGGATCTCTTTGCAAGAGACAGAGGGCGATTACTGCAACAAAATCATTTGGTCAACCGCAAATGTCCAAGTGATATCATCAGGAAAAGTAACAGAAGCATATCAACAAGGATGGGAAATTACGCAAAAATAATCTCAATTCCTAATTCCTCTGAGACCCTTTTTCTCTCAAAATTCTATTAACTTTTCATACGGCTGCACAACTTTACAAATATAATAATATATAGCATATAATTTAGGCTTGCAATAAGTTATACAGGCAAGTCTATTAGGTTGAGAGCAATTTCAACAACAATTGCCAACAAAAACAAAAATATATTTACATTGATCCTTCTTTACCAAACATTATTATTATTATTATTTTATGTCAGCAATATTATTATTAACGTTATTACAAACATATCATTAGTAAGTTAGTTCCCTGAACTTCTTTCATTTCAACTATTCGCTTGGCCTAGTGTTTGGCCACTTTTTTGCTTATATAAACCTACTTTTGTAACGGCGGCACGGATATTTTCAGTTAAGGTTGTTCATTTTTTGTATACTACCATGGACCGGAAATTATTGCGATATACATGAAAAGGGTTTAGATCCAGAGCAACCGCTTTCTGGTACGGCATGCGGACCGGAAACATTATTAGGGTTTTTTTTTTTTCGACGAAACTGTAGGCTTGAATTCGCTGAATATGCTGACCAGGGGATTGTCTTGGGTAGCTCGAATCGCTGAAACGCCCTTCCCATAGTTATAGCTGTATGGTTCATCCCTCTAAGTGGTTAATAAAGTAATCGCGTTATTAGGAGGTCACTCAGTAAACGGTTGATTTTTAGGTGGAATGATGTTGGAGAGCTCCCCAAATAATGTGACATAACCCCGCTCAATTTTTTAAGAGGGTACTTGAAAAGCACGGCGTACTACGAAAACCCACGGACGGTGGGCACACATAAAAAAAAATATCCGTACCCGCTTTTTAGAGAGAGGACCAGATATATGCGAGGAAGTGCTCAAAACCTGAAGGAAGCAGGTGACTGCTATGAAAAAGCCAAGAGAGCCAACTTTATGGATGTTGCATTCAACTTAAGTAGTAATTGTAAAAAGATTTTAATAACAAGAGATATAAAAAAATACATTCAACTGTTTTTTGTTGGCGTCCTTTTAAAATTGCTCCCGCTCAGGGGACCGTCGTTGAAGAGCCTTTGGCGCTGAAAATTGAAGCTCCAAGTAAGCTAAGGTCACTCTAAAAATATTATACCTACTATTATATCTCATGTAAGCTGCGCTAAGGTGATTATAAAAAAGCAGCTTTGCGCCAGGACATAATTCGATTAATAGCTACCTTTATTAGATAGGCTATTGATAGGAAGGTGCACAATTAATTTTACCGATAAAGAATTGAAAGGTCACAAAAAACACAAGGCCATACCACTATACCTTTTTGCATTAAATCTAATGCAAAGAAATTATAAATTTACACTGTCTGTTGTGAACAGCAAAGAAGGTTATACATTCGCGATAAACGCTATCCTTTTTTTATCCCAAGAAAGAGTCTGACTTAAAAAAAGTATGAAATTTCGATTTTCTTAAAAGCTACATATGGGATTGGCCTGATATTTTTACTATTATATTCTACATCCTAAAATCTGTTTGCCATACGATATTGTTATTGTGGCGCTTGATATCGACGGTGTTATTTTACGATTTGAGCATCTACCCTCCATGAAGCCAACAATTAAATCCTCTACCTAAAGTGACCTTCTTCCAATCGGAAGAAACAAATATAAGAAATACGGGGTGACTGCTCGACAATGTCTAAAACGTTACTATATGGAACAGCAGTCCTATAGAAAATAAAGGCACAATTGCCTATGACGAGCCTTCCTGTTTTGTTGATATCCTCTGCCCTGGTTCTCTCCTTAGGTAGCCTAAGAAGCCAACCTGTTAAGATGTTACAACCGAAAGAAGAAGAGGAAGAAGAGGAGCATGAATCTTAAAAGAGTGGTCTTCACCAGAATGCATAGAGCAAGGACAAGATGGCGAAAGCATGAGATATTAGGTATAGATAGGTGTAGATATCTCGGAACAAGCACAAAGGCAACAACGATTTTTCGTAACGGTCACTAACGAGCCCCGAAACGACACGTCTGTTATCGCTACACACGCGCGGTCTTTCAATAGCAATAGACGGCTATTTACTTAATAACGCTGTAAGATCTACCCTTAGGTTCTTGACTCCATCAACGTTCAGTCCATTCATCCGCAATGCCAACAGGCGAATGTGTACAGATGCTACAACATATATCTTCCTTTATCTAGACTTCGTTCTGTATGCTTCTCACTCATACGCCCTTTGAATTGAAACAGGCTCCCTTCAACCGACGACCGTGAAACGGGGCCGCAAAACGTGATGACGACTTGCTGAACACGAACCTTAACTCTGAACATACTGAGCCGGACACGTTCGGCCTGGCGTTTCGCATACCCCGCCGTGTCCGGTACTTAAAAAACTTTTTTGGCTCGAGCGAACGTGAAAAAAGTGGATAAAGGTCGCACAAAATAAGAAGCGACAAACGGAGAATAACAATGGTGGTGGTGGTGGCGGCAGCAGGACAAAAAGAAGAAAAGGTGCTGATGAAAATTTCTTTCTCCTTCCTTACCTCCTGAAGCCATCGTTCGCCACATATTAGAATGAGCCATACAGTTTCTGGGTGTCATGGCAAGAAACAGTAACTAGAAGTACCGATATCTAAAAGACACTGTATATTTAGTTTGGAATAAGTGAAATTTGAGAGTCAAATAGCGAGAAATACAATAGTAATATCTTCTACAAAGAAATATACTAAATACAACTATGCCAGTTATCGTCCACTGAAGTGAAGTTCAGATGTCGTTTCCTATAATAGAGGAACGAGTTCCCATTGTTACCCAGATACATACTTCCCCGTATCTGAACAAAGACAAGTCGACAGCGAACAATCTTATATGGGAAGACACATTAGGATAACACCTTAAACGCTAAAATAATATGAATCATAAATATAGGTTTGCTTTTAGATGTTAAGGTTTCTTGCAGGCGTAGACTGTCTAATGAAGTTTATAATAGTACGCAGCTTGTTTCTTGGACAGTAGGATTGTAGTACGTTGTTCTACGTTAAAGTTCTTGCAGTTACTAGAGTGAGTGCTGATTCTCCTGTATTCGGTGTATGCTATAAGATATTGTATCTCGTGGGAGCTAACGATATGTTATGCTTTCTAAAAAAATTTAATCAAAAGACGCTCCGTTCATTTTGATGCAATGCAATTGTACCGGGCTATGAATATTCACCCTGCGCTCAACGGTGTATAAAGATATTATAGTCCTATCTTGCATCTATCACATTGTTGCCGTTACTTTCCAGTCACTAAATTTACTTTTATGCAAAGCGTACTTAGGCTCGCACCGAAGAGTGTCTGTGCATAACGGAAAAAAACAATGCCTATTCAAATCAAAATAGCGCCCACTCCCGGTAAAAGAAACGCGTCTCCGTTTAGCTTTCTATATGGCAGCATTGCCAAACTTGTCTATTTCTATAAATGTCATACGGTGTCTTTGGGAAACACTTGGAGACTGTACATTAATCAAAGCAATGCGGCAGCCAGTCAAAGAAAGTCTGTCAAGTGTGACAAGCTCTGGATAGGACAACAAATATGATAAACCCCACTTTTTGCGAGCCTCTCCAGTGTCATCTGCCGGCAACTGCGAAGGCTGGAACAGTTCCTAAGCCTTAGCATGACAAAAAAATAAGGCCGAAATGTGCACCTAATTATATGCTCCTAAAAATTATCAAATTGATTTCCTTAAAAACAATCCGTAAGCAATAAATCAATGCAAAAACCTTATTCGAACTGTAAGCTGGGCTTAAAAGTCGATGTGATGGAATGCCGCAGATAAATCTATATCAAGATGCGGGAAAATTAAATTAATGTAGGTAAAAATAATATAACAATATAATACATAAAATGTGCTGAATCTAGGATCTGTTGTGTGGGTGGTGACCTTTAGGCTGTAGATTTTCACTTAGTTTGTTAATAAACATATCCAAAAACGTATAGAACCATTGAAACACTCATTATGAACGGCTATGAGTCCCATTACCAAAACAATGCTATTGAATGGGAAAACATTTAAACAGTCGATTCGCAGAGAAAGCAATACTTGCTCCGAGCTTCAAGCCCAACCTACATTTCAAATAAGATCTTTGCATTTATTCGCTACTTACGGATTATTTTTGAAGAAATCAATTTGATAGTTTTGAAGAAACATTTTTTCAGCCAAAGGAATAGTTGCCCTCGTCAAGTACCTTGTTGTGTCTGTACCATGATGAATATAATGGGGTCAAAAGTATGTTCTACTCAGTATTGACATTCCACTTACAATAATAAGGGATAAGTAAATGTGTCAAATACGAATTGTACTATGAAAATAAACCAAAAAGCCTTATATTATAGCGCAAATTGTAAAAAAAAAAAGCGAAAAATTATCGTTTCAAAGATTTATGAACTTCATAGACATCGCATGTATAATTATACGCCGGTTTCCTCCATTTTCCTAACTCATATACTACCTCATAAGATAACCTTAACTTACTACTAAATGAATTACATTTATAGCAATAATTAGCAATGAACATAACACATGTAATCATGTATTATGTTGATTGCTACATGTATTAAATACATGTATTCCGACAAAGGAAAATTGGTCAAGCCAGCAGGTATGCGTACGGTTTTAAAGTATTAAGCCGTTTCCTTGAATTGTAGCACACACGAAGTACATTTAAAAGATGTCGACAATTATTTTCCGAAGTGTCAGTTTTTATTCCGGTCTTTTGTCCTTTACAAAATAGTTTCGTTCTCTCCGGTGGAATACACGTATACCGCGCAAGGTTTGCAAGTCATAATGATACACTGTATTTAGATTTTATAGACATTCAATTTTTTAGTAAATGGCATTTTAGAAATCTTTGAAGTAGAAGAAGGAACTTGGGAGGTAGATGGGGTGAAAAAAGGGGTTTAGGCAAGGCAGGCATCAGAATATGCTTCAAAAAATCTTCACAAAGGTTTTGGTGAGGAGTTCAAAAATTGTTCTTCTAGGCTTCTGGTGTCTTAAGGCGAACAGACTCACACGATTTCCTTAAAACGTAATTTCGCGTGATTTTATTGTAAACAATTCACTTACAGTCGAAAAACAGTCAAGAGCATCTTGATTTTTTTCCTGCACTACTTCGTCCTTGCAGTTCTGTTTTGAAACGCCCTGCAAGAAAGCAGGCCTTCGTTTACATGCCGTAAATATAAGGCCATGACTAGAAACACTGTTAGGCCTTCTTCGGCAAACACAAGGTCACAGTGGCTCAACTCTGAAATTTTCCTAAATAACGAGCAATTTCAGGATGAATTTCGCAGGTAGACCCCGTTTTTTTTCTATGGCCCACCGGTTGACCAAAATAAGTGCCATCGTTAATGCTTTTTGGTTCGTCACGTACTTAACCAGGTTGTGCATATGGTGCTATTTCCGTAAGGCCTTCGACCGTGTTTCAACCAATTAAGTGCACGGAGTTTTATTCCAGGTTCAAGATAGTATATGTGCCCGCCGTGTCTCATTTTTCTTCCTCTGACAAAGGTCCTCTACACGTCGTGAAAATCTTCTTCCACGTCTAGTTGTCTGGTTCTGCTCAAATTCGGCCTAAAATAAAATACGTTTTTATTCAAACCGAGTCGCCTGCAGCTTTCCATTGTTATTTAAATCTTTAATGGTTCGGAATCGCTTGAACTGCCCAGATTCTCTATATGATCAAGCTTAAACCAAGGATTTTATACACTTTATGCATGAGTAATCTAACAGTTGTCAATCTTTTTATCTCATTTTCGTATTGATCTTTCCATTTTCATTTATAACAACTCACGAACGGGTCTAATACGATATGAATTTACACTAACACGTTGAACATAAGTCAAGATAGATTACAGGTATATGCTTATGTTGACAGGGGTAACGAAAGGCCCTTGCCTTAGCAAATAACTAGTTTATCTGTAACCTTGTTCCACCTACATCTACAGGGTAAACACCTCAACCCAGAAGTTTTAAGACACATCTATTCGTTCATTGATATTTTAGGGAAGTATCACTCGGCTGGGTGAAGTATGTTATTCTAGGAAATGGGACTAATCCTTGTTACTTAAAATTCGACATATGTAACATGTTTTATTATGTAACATATTTGCAACCTTAGCTTATCCCTGAGTAACCGGATCGTATATACCTAAACACAATTCATTTGCCTCGAAATGCACCGCAGAGTCTAAACGTTGGAAGAAGCTATCTTTGTAAATCGTTTCTAAAGTAAATATTCATTTTAATGTAAGAAGCTGTTTCTTTTAGACCAGATACTGTTTTTGTAAGAAACTCTACTGCTTGTCTACCATGAGGCTGCCCAGTGAGCAACGTCGTACCCATTTGTTTAAATTTTTACAGCTCTTATTATAACAATTAGCTAAACAGGTCTCATTTATACAGAGGAAACTATTATATTATTCTCACCATCTAAGCACGTTTATGTTTCGCAACGATACAACGACCATCACGATTGTAAAAGAAGCCAAAGTAAGAGGTTATGAAAGGAAACAGGAAAGTTAATCTGAGAATAGTTAAAAAGGTTGTGCCATTGTTTTAAATCTTCTGTGTGAAATCTGTATGAAATATTCACCTTTTTTGAAATCTATGTATAATTAACTAGAGTGTTATGTGAAAGCAAAGAGCCAAAGACTTGACATAATAACAGGACATGTCCGAGCAAACCTTGCCTAACGGTTAACAGTGTGTGTAAAGAGGTTGATGTAAGGTTTCAATGTTTTGCTCAACGGGTCGCGACAGGCTACTTCTATTCAACAGCAGATAAGCAAAGAGAGATTTGAACACGGCTGCTGAGTGATACCTTCGCAAACTCTGAGTGCTGGATGGTAATCCACAAAGAAGAACTGACATTCACTGGCGGTGTAGAACTCTTTACTACGGATGCGCATATTTTAGACCAGAGAACCCTTTACATGTTGGGACTTTGTTTAGGAATCACCCACCAGTGGCCATGCACGTCTCCCTGTCTAGAGTAGACACAACAGTCTCAAAGGGGACAGCTTTGTCAAGGTTGCCAAACTTAGAAAGACTCCGAAAGCGTCTCGGTACACTTTTCTTTATTCCGGGTTGGCCTGACGTCGGCGAGTACAAGGCCGCTCTTTGAGATACTTCAAGATACACAGCTGGTGAGGTCAAACCCCGTCGTAACAGCTCATGATTCAACGAAATACGTAAGAGCGCTTTCCAAGCCCAAATGGGTGCCCGCTGGTACGGTAAACCTGCCGTAATATCCTCGGGGTTGCGTCCCCTTTTTATTATTTTATAAAAATGGTACAAACAAGTATACCGAACTAAATAAAGGAATTTAGGAAACACCTAAATACGCAGGCAGCTACTTTTTAGCTCGAGGCAACGTTCCTATAAATGGTTGCGAGGGGGCTGGGACTCCGCCATTTTTCATGAAATCAGATATCCCTATTGCTCATTTGTGGCAGCTCTGCGCTTCCAGCAACGCCGTGTCGGGAGAGTCACTGTATGATATGGGAGGAGCGGACGAGCCAGACGAGCGCCACGGCCGATGAGGTGATAGCAGCGCTCTAGCGACCCAAGCCAAACAAGGCAATTGGTACAGATCAGATTAAGCCGAAACACCTCAAAGAGGCAGTAGTATTAGCTCCGTGATATACTGCTCTTTATAACGCCTGTCTACATGACGGGAGAATACCGGGCGATTGGCAGAAGGCACTCCTTACCGTTATTCCGAAAAGCAAGGGCTATCTTCGAGAATCTAGCCTATGGAGGGAAATCGCAAAAAGAGCTGTTGCTATCCGCTACCTTCACTTACACTCTTCACGTGTCTCTCCGTTTCCCTAGAAGCGTGATCCCGGATGATCAACATGGCTTCCGTACAGAAAACTCGACAATGACTGCTCGCCAAGATAAGATCCGTCCTAAGCCCAAGGGGCATCGAACAGTTCACATATCCTGCATTCGTCGATTTCAAAACAGTATTTGACGCAAAAGCGTCGAGGGACTGAATGTCGTGCAGAAGCAGAAGCTCTATACAAGCACTAAACTCAGCTCACCGCTTCAATTCTGCAAAAGAATCCCACTACAATATAAGGTAACATAGTGGAACTGTAACCTTCCAGTAGGCGACAGAAGTAACCTCGACGACAATCTCAGTTCCCTACTTTTCTTAGTCCTCCTGAATAATCTCCTAAGCAACATCGAAGAGTGCAAATCTGCGAGAATAGATGTTCTACTATACATCAATGAACTTACGATATACAGGAGAGGTTGCTTAGACGTTTATGGGAAATTAATCATTCTCAATAGTACGTAACGGATGCTGACTCACAAAGCAACTGGAACAAGACCGAGGCCATGAAGCTCTGAGGAGCAGGACCATTAGAAGCAAGTAACACTCTACGATTACAATTTTCGCCTCTGGAGTACGTAAAACATTTTTGCTATCCAGGACGACGTTTATCCTTTTTCGAAACGTGTTACACCGAGCATGTAACAAAGAGCGTTCTGAAAACATTAGCAGCAAGCGCTGCTATAAAAAAAACCGTCGCTCGTCTTCCTGAATACGGAAATACGCCTCCTCAATATTAAGCTCGCGCCAATGGCCTCATGAAACATCAGACTCATTTGGAAGGGCTTCAGCACAGCTCACTGATGTAAAATGGGCCAGGTGAAACGTTTCCTTTGTATACCAGAACGTAAGGCAAAACAGTAGAGCGGTAGCTTTTTGTGTTATGTAGTTTATTAAATTTTTACCTTCCGCACTTTGTTTTGGAAACGCGCGTAATACAATGTCGTATTATGTTTCCGTAACTAATTTTTCCATCTTTCAAAACCTGGCTGGGGGCTATTATGGGCCTTCGAAGCTTTTTTATTATTTAGCACTATTCACATATTTGGCATTGCAATGTTTGTCTTGGTGGCTTCTTTATTACGTTGAAACTCTCATCTCAAACATACCCTCAATTCCAACATAAATTATTCGACATCATGGTTTGTTTAAAATACTGTTAGGCGGTTTACTCATTACGAGGCCGTTTAGAGCTAGTTTTTTTTCCAATTTAGAACTTTGTGCGTATTTATTTGGCACTACCGTGTTACCTCGACTTTTAAGCTTTCCTTTATATTAGTATATAGCAGTTGTTATACACACCATAGGTTCATTCACTTCTATTGAGTATCCCATGGATTGACCTAGATCTGGTTAGATAGAGAAAATTACAGGACCTAAAACACGACCCTTTTCTACTTAATGACCTTAAAGCAGCACACAATATATATGTCAAGGATCATGCAAGCAGCTGCTATTATTTATCATCCGAATTGATCCTTTGTCCTTTTACTTGAAACCTTTAACCTTTACTGTATTTATCAAAGTCACTACTTTATTTCGATACTCCTTGTCCAGCTAAATTAAATAAAAAAAAAATAGTAATGCGCTTTAGATAAGACAACTTCCATATGCGAAAACTAGAACCTGAATTTGCGGTTTAGCTCCCATATACTTATTAGAAAGGTGCCAATGCCGTGCACGTAAGCTGCTGCGTCTATTAGTAAATTCAGCTTCCTTTTCGAGATTTTGGTCCAAATCCCTTTTCCTTTTTCGTAAGCCCCAAGAGAGGCCTTCTTTTTTACTTATAAGAAAAAGCCACTATGAAGCAATACTTATGCTGGAATCAACAAGCACTGCAGTCGTCTCAGTGCTCTCGGCGTTTAAGTTCATCTTATCTTCAAGTTTAGCCCTATTAAATTTCGGACATGAATTCCAGACGCAAAAGCTGAACTTCAAAATAATAACGACGAACAGACTTTTGGATGCATTTTACGTAACCGAAGCTGAATCGGAGCATTAGATACCGCCTTACGACAAACTTTATTATCGAACTTGACAGTCAATTAATTAGAGAAAATATTTGAGAACCTAATCGGCTGGCTTAAAGTAAAGGGTTATAAACTGGGTTCACTACTTTTCGTTCTTTTGCTGAATTATATACCCGTTCGTTCGAAACCCAGCGGGGCACTTAAGAACGCTGTTTTGTGCCGACGATCATGTCATCTTTGAAAATATTCGGCTTCATGTCTAGTAAGCTCTGGCAAGACTTTCGTTACGCATGGACGAGAGGGCACTGGTGATTAATAAGAACAAGGCAAGGCTTATGAAACTCCGCAGTGGGCTGCTACCGACACGCTTCGCATAGACAAAATAACCTTAATATACGTGATCAGCCTCAAATATGTAAGCGTTGTATTGCTTACGAACGGTCGAGTTTTTACAGAATACATTATACACAAAGCATTTTGAACAATACTAATGGGTTTGGGTATACGAAATTGTTCTCGACCCCCGGGAGGTATGGGTATCTGCTTGAGATGTGGTGGGATATGTTTTAGGTATTGGTCGGCGTCATGCGCTGCAGTACCTTTATCGAGCAGCGCTTCTAACCAAGCGCATTAATTTCAAAATTTTTAAACACCTATTTAATGTAGTTCAGAGAATCCAGTTGTATTTTTGTACACATATAATATATATATATATATAGCGTAGAAGAAGGTATGCCTTCGGGCTAAATGATAGCTAAAAAGCATCGACCAAGCACACTGCTAAGTACTGTCATATTTCATGTACTATTTTTCATTTTTGTTTCGATTTAAATTGATTACTGAAGTATACAAAGCATTAAAATATGGAGCTTATTTAATCAATTTCCTACCTTTCTTTTTTGACAAATTCTACTTTACACATTAAATAAAAGTCAAGGCCTTGAAAGAAGGCCTAGTCGGAGCATCTTAGATTTTGAGAAATATTTGCTAGGTGATATAAGAAATCTCTTATTACCAGTATCAACCGAGGCCACCTCTGAAACAGCTTCAAATATTCTAAAAACAGGGGCCTTTTTTGTTGCCGTATGGGTCGTAAGAAACATAAGCTAGTTAAGTCGGCACCATATGCTCACCTCAAAATCATTATAGAACATTATTCTCTTATATTATCCGTAACAAAAATCCAGATTGTTGAAATCGTTGTTGAAAAAGACCGCAGGGAAAATTGATACGAACGTATCTACAAGACAAAAGTTCATTCTAGCCTACGAAAGAGAGCTTCTCAGTAGCCTGGTAAAGTATAACTGAATCTATTGCATGCAGCATATTGAAACGAAATTGTTTCATATCGCATTGTGTATTTATGTATAAGTAGGTAAAAATGTATATTTAAGTATAGCGAAAAAAGCCTTGAGATAAAGTCGTGATCAAAGGGAATAGCAGTTATCTCGAAAAAAAAAACACAAACCTGATGGTGACATTATGGGAATATCTGGTCATATCTAGATCCGATTTATGAGTAACTTGACATTCTCATTTTATAAATTTCTATCAGTAGGTAGTTATATCAAACACGAACTGGCGCTACGTTATGCTAACTTAAGTGCAAACGTACATTCTGAATCAAACTAACCTCCGACGGTCAGTTATTTAATAAGATGCAAAAACGATAGTGTAATATATTTTTGTCATAAATTAGGGAAAACAGATGATGGCTATACGGAGGAGTCAACATCTATAATACAAAACGTTACCTCAAGGGTCTTTTGACATATACAGTACTTATATATATTTTTTACATATTTATAGAATGAATGTGTATCTTGGTAACATTCATTCTATAAATATTCACACAGCAAGAATAATATGTTAAATTAATATAACAGTTCACTATGATTGCGATAAGATTACAAGTAGAATGTAGAAGAAACTAGTTGTTTAAATGTAATAAAAAAATTCAAAAAAAAAAAGTTACTCGAGTTTGTGAAGCTAAAGAGACAAGCAATACACTTTAAGTTAACTAATTATTGATCAAATCGCATCGTTTTGTATAGTTATAGACGCCTAGAGGCGGTCATGGAGTACGTAGCATCTCATCATAGACTTACAGCAAAATCTTACGATGAGCTTTCAATTTACGGAAGCATGCCAACAGCCCTGTCTAAGACAAAGAATTAGATGTTTTAGGTAATGCCTTCCTCAAACGCTCCATACGACAATCTTAATCAGGATTATTCCTCAACATTTACCTTTCGATCTAAGGGAAACAGCAGGTTTTATTATAAGGTAAGGCTAACAGCATAGACACGCGACAAATGCTTGAAGTGTCTTCATCTGATGCATGTCGAACGATAACACCAGCACAAGTCCTGTGTCATGAAAAGCGTTCTGTTGGGTATCAAAACTTTTTTCGTAGCCGACCTCCGGTGCAGAGCACTCCATTATATCCGGTTCTGGAACCGCTTTGAACACTGCCACGAAGGTTGTTAGGTGCGCGTTCAGAACTCTACCAGAGGCAGTCTATAATGGGACCAAAAGCGTGGTGTTGATTTGTTTAATGTTCTCAAAGGCTAGTTTCGCTTAAGTGAGACGTTTACTTTGAGGAATAGACACTATAAGAGGTCAGGTGTTCCACCTGTTGATATTTGTTATTAACGAAATAACCGATAATGACCGGGAAATTCAGGGTAGATATTTGTTCACATATGATAAGCCACTCGTAAAAAGCAAATTCTAAAAATTTCAGCTTAGTCCAAACTCATTAACATGTTTCAACGTATTTGATCATCACGTATTGAGAAGAGGACTATACAAAAGGTTCTTACATAGTAATCGCTCACAAATAATTTTCAAAATTTAATTTTTTCGATAGTGAGAAAAATGGGGTAGAAAACAGTTCGAACCAAATACCGCAGGAGAATAGCATAGTCCACCACCTCGATTAATAACAAAATCAACCTTTCTTATGTGTATCCGAACAGCTACCGGTTGAGCGAATTCACACAAAGAGCATATTTTGAAAATTCAATTTTCTGCTTGAATATACGGCAGGCTATACTGTAAATTCAATTGTTCGAAATAGGAGGATTCAGTGAATTGCTTTTCTTTACCTTTAAAAATTCTCCCAAATAAGTTTTTTAAGTGCTTATTTGAAAATCGACGAGCAATCTGGGAGGTTCATAGATGGTTCATACATCCGAAATAAAATTTACTTTAGGTCTTCATGATGCGGTTTTGAAAGTACGAGAATCAACATTATATACACTAACGTGTTTCAACGATTTATTGAAATTATAAATGGGTCTTTATGAACATAGTGGAGATGATCGTAGACACGCGCAATTTCCATGATTTCTGGCACTAAATTTACTAAGTTGCTATGGATACCCATATGAAAGCTTCGCCATTTGTGCATAAAAATAGCCAGACAGATTAAACAAGGCGTCTATAATTTTTTTTATAATCTGTTTTTTGTATTAGATTTTATTGATAACTATTATCACGTTGCAAAAGAAACCATCGCTAAGGCTCATGAAAATTCATCTATATTAGTATTTGAGCCTTCTTGTGGAACTGGATAAATGTGTTCCGACCTAATGGATAGTAATAAAAAAAAGCAAATATTTGCTCAATAAGTATCAGTCACAAAATTTTGTTATTATTATAGAATCCTTCCTTTTATTTTAAAACTTGCAGACTCAAAGGTTCCAGTGCTATACCTGCCTATGAAGTTCTATAGTTTATTGAAGTGCCACGCAAAGTTAAAGAGCACTTACTAAGCAGAATCTATCTTTGCTACTTTCTTCCATTACGATAACCGAAGTTTTCAGCACTAATACTCCCGCCATAACTAATAGTGCCTGCGGCACGGAAAAGACCAATTTGAATACATTACGAAGAGAAACTGAAACGTGGGTTTTACGTCAGCTAATATTACAAGCTCACACAATTTGAAAAACACTAAAACTCCGTTAGCCATTGAATCCGACGGTTGATTCTAAGCTTATGATCCACTCTACGGTCGCGGCGCTTTGATGAATTTGCCAAATAAATCCGACCGGCGATCAGATCAATGTACACTGAAACACAAAGTGTGCTGTGATATTAAAAGCATTAGAGACGATCTAAGATACAGATATATTTGTAGATTATCAAATACTAAACTTGGCCTGTCGTTTTGTGGAGTACATTTGTAGAAATTATTAAAACTTCGACCTATAGACTCAAGTTGAGGATGATCAGCATATTAGTAGGGGATATTACCATTATTTCGGAGAGATCGTTTTTAGCTTATTGATCAAATGACGAAGGAAACGTAACCGCGTATGGTTGAAAAATTGTTCAAAATTATCGAGAACAAAAATAGCTAAAAGGAATGTTGTAGCAACATGAATAGTTATAAAGCGACATGTCAATGGTACTTTTACACTCGAAGGATGAGTGCTATATATAACTCCCGTTTCATAAAACTAACTATGTACTAACTGTGTAAATAAAATGCAGTGTTTTGTTTACAAACAGTGTAGCTACCGAAAAAAAAAATTTGGAAAGTCGTCAGATGTGCATAAGAATCTTAGCATCTGTGACGAATGATCTCTCTAGACCCAACGTGGTTTAGCTTTCATTCAAGATAGAGAATATCCTTGTGTAGTTATAGTAAGGTACTAGCTGTGTATTAAACTGTGTTTCCGAAAGTGATTTCTGCTGCGCGTTGACAAAGGACGGAACAGGCCTCGGTTGATCTCATCAAGACGCACCGCTGTTTTCCGGTCAGCTCGTCAGTGGCTTCACACTTGAGCGGCGCTACAACAAAGCCCTTTTTTCGGGCTCACTCCCTACTACCCTCACTGTGTGACAGTAAAAGTATTGTTTTTTTGTTATTGATAGTTGTCTGACTAGTAGAAATTTGGAAACTTTGATATCGCATCGGCGTTCCTAACAGGGATGACTATAGCCTTAAATTAATGAGATGAACAATTTCCACTTTTAACATTTCTCGCGCCTCTTCGCGTTGAGAATCGATATTATTGCGCAACCGCCTCATACAGTCACGTCGTTAAGTTGCGGTGACTAAAGTGGCCTCTCATTGCCTGTTGAATTTAGATACTCCAACAATAGCGGATGGAGAAACCCTTGAAGTTGTTGCGGTTCATACTGATTTTCGACCAGTTTTTCTGTCCAAAATGGTTTTGATGAACGGTTTTCTGCAGATCGACCTTTGGCACTGGATAAACGCTGGTGTACATATTTTCTGATATGAAATAATAAGGCTACAAACCACTCCGAAAATTTCAGTCAAATTTAAAATAAAGCATAAGAGCACTTTTTGCATGTCCAATTTTTATTAGTAATGGGTTTGATATCCCTCTTCGAGACCGATGCCGAGAATACCGCACGGTTCAGAAAGATACTGATAACCGTGTGTCTGACAGCCGTCTAAGACGGTTGTGCTTGTTTATTTCTATATAATAAATAAGCACAACCGTCATACAAACATTAGCCGTGGTTGTAAGTATTTAATTGTTTGTATTATAATAGATCTAAAACACTCAGAATGGTAAAGGTTGTTTCTATACAGAAACAGTTGCAATGGGTTCGCTACCTGAGTACGTGGCAACAGACAACCAGAAGTCAACGTAAGTATCTATATATATATATATATATATATATATATATATACATACATATGCATACAATATGACCTTTGTTGTATTTAGAGGGATTTTTTTTGTTTCCGTGGTACTTTGCTTTATGAGTAATGCGTACCAAATAAACTCCCGTCCGTATCCGGGTGCACCCATGAACTACAACAACAACAACAATTAGGCTCTGGGTGAAATACTCTTGCGCTTGGATGCACTGGAATGATATGATAGTCATGCAGGACAACCAGCGATGAGGAAAAAGGCAACCTTTATTTCATGCATGTCTCCTGCCGAACTCTTCTGTCTGCCCTGCGAAACCCTTGTTTTCAGATATCGATGTACTCCCAGGAGAGCCTGACATGCGATGATGTAGGGTCTGAAGCTTGGTCTGCGAACGCCCGTCCAATCATGCCCCGTGCATTTTCTGGCATGTCGCAGCGCGTGGTTAAGTGAGGCGAATGGCGTACAAACCCTTTTACTGGTTTCGTGCTACTGGATGAATAGTGAGTAGGCTAAAAGCTACCACAAAAAAGAAAAGAGACATCTAAAGATAAATAGGAGGACCAGAAGATGGAAAAACAGGAGTTGTGGCTGCCCGCAAAGCTACTTCCCCTTTGTTTGTCTATCTGTCATGTCAGCCTGAGCTTCCGTTTCGGCTGGTTAGGATGATGACGGGTGTGGCGTCCCTGGCGTATTAAGAGGTCCTTTCATGTAGCCATCACGGCCCCGATGGTAGCCGGCGCCCGACAAATTTTACCCTTGGATGCCGTTTTCATTAGAAACAGAGCTGTCTATTGTCACCAGTCGTTTGTCAAATAATGCGCTTAAAGAATATCGTAAAAGAAAGTGAGAAGAGATGAGTGAAAAAAGCATCAAAGAGCAAATATAACCGTTTTGAGGTGGAACGAGTGTGCGTTTACTAAGAACTCGTTGCGCAGCGAAGCTTTGTCATTTGGAAAATAGTCATAGCAACACCAAATTGATTCATTGCAAAACCTACAACAAAAATTCTGTTTTTAGGAGAGACCTTGTCTACCTCTCAGCGACATTGGAAATTAGTGTCAACGCTCTCGTAGCATTCATTCATATCGAAAAAGGCAGACGTTCGATACATTCGATTATAAGATATTCTCGACAAAGCTTTGTGGACAATTGTTTACGTAAGGATTGAATACCCATAAGTGCAAATTATACCATGTCGCTTGTGGTATCGTATTTTCAAGCCCTTAGTTATGAATAAAAATGTTGATCAATTTATTTTGAAGGGAGCACTTCACAGTATTTCGTATCTTATTCGATCCGCGTATTTCGACCCCCTCAGGTAGCCCACCGTCTCCCTTATCAGAACATACACAGGAAATCTGTTTTGTCCAATAGACATTTGATAGCAACTTTGGATTCCAGTGTAAGTAAAACTACGCACGTTTGGCTGTCCATGCGACCTCTAACGTGAGAATCAGCAGCACGACGGCAGAGTCGAGACGACGCCACCTCATGGCAAGGCGTTCTTGTGCCACCTCTATTTGCTCGACCGTCACGTCACGGCAAGGCTCAGCTTACAGTCATCTTCCCGTTAATATGTCTACTTTCTAAAGTCTACCACATTCTACACACGTCAGTAGTTAGTTCTGCACACAGCACAATAATACACACATCACTGCTGCCAGGCTATCGGGTTCTAAATTCACATGGCGTCGTATCCTGGCCAGACACACACAGAAAGCACTCACAAAATACCGACAGGTCGTCGGTATCGAACACTGTATATTTTTCCACTACATAGAGCTACGACGATTCTGAAGCACGCGGCTCGCTTGCTGATCCACGCACAATGAGCAGTATCGTTGACGGCAGTCCTCAGCTTTCCTCAAGCACCACTGTTCGAGCTGCCTCTTCACTACCCTTTGCTTCTGCGGTGTTTCGAAGCAGGCCCAGGCGCGGCAGGCTTGCGAAGGAGGATGGAGAGTGCAGAATGAGTAAGGGGCGTTCTTGGCACGTTAAAGAAGGGTCGCTCTAGGGAGAAAGGGAAGGTTCTACAGCAAAGGGACAAGGTTGATCCGAAGGACGCGGTCGCCTTTTCCCCTCCCTCTGCTGAAACCACTACGTAAAGCTAAGTACCCCTCTGCGCAGTCTATCCGTTAGTTCGTCTGCCGATCTTCTCGGCCTTACCAGACAACACCCTCAATTTATATGGCTTGACAAAGCCTCCAAGTCAACCGAAATGCGCAAGCACGGACTGAACGTGTAATCCAAGTCTGCACCGCGTGCCCCTCTGCGCGGTTTGCAGCCACTTTTATAACACTTCAGCAATGCATATCTAAAGAGGTCATTCATGCCAACACAGTAAGTACATCCGCCCTTAAATTTAATGAAGAAGTGCGCCAGGATAATATGGCAAACGGGGTTAAAAATCTGGAGTTCTTCGTAAAAGGAGTGCTGAGGGTAAACGATTTGAAATCGAATTTGTACGTACCGAGAACCACTGCTTATTATGCTGTGTCGCATTGTTTGACTCCTTCATACGGTATACAGGCAAGCGCGTCCTAGAAACGTCTGCGATTCGATCTGCTTGCTAAAAATAACCGATAAGGATTACTATTTAGTATTACTCGAGAATGTAGAATTTTCTAAAGGGGGATTTGTTTGTGTTCATTAGAGCATACGTCAAACCTGGGGAAATAGGAATCATGGTAACAACTGAAAAAAACAGCTAAGAATTTAATCTCTCTTACTCGTAGTTTTCGAAACCGATCTGTCAATTTTGAAAATCGAAAATGAAATGCGTATGTTCGACACTTAAAACCAGCTCCTGGATGTAGAGGTACTCGGCGATGTTTGAAACGGTATTGTGCTATACCTAGGACCCATTCGTAACGCTGAGCTCTATCGTGTTCTTATTTTTCAGCAAAATTTTAATGATTATAACAGTTTTGTTTATAACAGCTGTACAAATCTTCTTTGTTCGATGCAATCAGAATAAAAAAAAGCCGCGAAAGATCACCAGAAAGTGCTACTACAGGCTCCTGAACATGGTGACTTGTTTATTTGATCAAACGCTCTTTGCCACAATAACAATTCTGTTACAGTGATTGTTCGTGACGTATCCTTCACTGTCCTGAGGTTATATTTGTCTCTGTGTCATAGGTTATCTACCTACATAAGCAGTGGTGTTCGGAGTTAGTTATCATCTCGAGGATGTAGATAAGCTCTCGAGCTTGGCTAAGCCCCGAGAGTTACTTCAACCCGACTTGTGTCATAAAGTCAGTCCAAAAACATCTCTTTAAATCTGTGCAAAGGCTTTTTATAATTTCAATGAATGAAGCGCTAAGCTGGATAGTATCGCCTTTTTGCAAGGAGTTCGATTTATCTATGTTCAAAAAACAACTTGGAGCTATCACGCCATGATGACTTCTTAACGTTTGTTGTCGGTGACCAACTGTAACAGACCATACTGTGTGATTGATTGCTTTTATGCAAACAACCTGTATGTGTAAGGCGCTGCCTAATCGTATAAGCATTCCGGGTAGGATTTTAGGACGAAATTATTAAAACATTTCTAAAAAAGTATTAAGTAAATAGTTAAAACTAATAATGTTTTAACAAGGTATTTGTCACATTCGTAGCTTTGAATACTGCAAAAAAAGTGCAATAAAAACAAAGATATAACATTAGTACAAATCTTCTCAATAAAACAGCCCAAAAAAAATAATAAGCAAACAAAATAGATATTGTAAGCTTTATGCTCGGTGCTGCTGAAAACTGGCTTTCCGCACGAAATGAGGTTTCTATATGTGCCTTCTTGAACTAGATCACTACAGGCCCCTACGTTTCGCAGGCAAACAAATTATTATTGCATAATCACAGATACTGCTACCGGAGTATTTAATACGGAACCTGCAGATACATATCTTATTGGATGGTCGGAACCGCCTGACGCAGTGCCATAGATGACGAAAATCCTAGACAAACTGTCTAACAACAACATTTATATGTCTTTACACTATTCGTAAGTAACAGTTCTAGTGGTATAAAAATCTGAATCAAGTGATGGCATTTTCTTTTTATATTTGGTCGTAGGAGTAGGGCAACGTATTGCACTAACGCCTCGAGCTGTTTTATGAACAAAACAGGCTCAAGGAATAATTCTAAATCGGCAAAATATTGTTAGATATTTAGGAAAGAGGTAATCGCACATACAGCCCTATGATTTACGATGTCGTATTCGTTTTTTCACTGAGAACTGAGCACTTTCATAGAACTGAGCGTAAATAGAGACGTTATTTTTTACCTGGCTTCGTTTTTCGAGTCTTCCTTATTATTGCGTAGCGATTTCGAGCTGGCAGCAGACGTGAGCACCACAAAGGCGTTTCTTCTGTGTATACTCTAATAATTCAACACGAGTCTCCAGACGGGAATCCAGAAAGCGGTATTTTGCCCGATCGGGCAGCGCTTAGCGGACTTGTTATAATCACAATTTCTTTTAGAACAACCTGTGACTCTAACTAATCCCAGGATGGTACAGTGGTAGCGTATTTTACTACTTAACTCAGGAACACGTGGTAGTCGAAGTTTGAAACCCAGCACTCTGTTTCATACTCCGGGCCAGTTTACCCTCGTTTACGCTGTTCTGTGTTTTGCAGCCAATAATTAATCCGACAAGAACTTTTGAACGGGGTCTGTCACAACAGTACGGATAACTATATTCCAATCAAACATCTAACTTTCGGACAAATTTCCGCACGATACTGCAGACAATTTTATCTGTTAACGTACATAAAAGTCCAGATAAAACTGTATAAAATACGTTCGTCTATACCAACCAAGCATTCCTAAGAAAAATATCTGGTTCGGTTCAACCGTCCTCAACAGCTTCAGATCGTACAGATAATACCTTCGATCTTGTCCTTTAAAAAGAGAAATAGATAATTTTGTCAATAAACTAAATTTTTATTAGTTTGCTTCGCATGTGTAGGCCACGTTTTGATCGTGGCCTTTAGCAGCGCAAAGTTGTTGACCTATTGAAGTATCTTTGAGTTACGCAGTATACGGTGTGATCTAGTTTCTTAAATTTGAGTTGTCAGAAAGCTGAAAATAAATAAAGGCCAAAACTTCGAAAGTCCAGAAGCTTTAATGAACTGCCTTATATGCGATAGGCATGCTTTGGTCCAGACAACTTGTGTTTCGAAGATTTCAGGCGATTGAAAATAACACCGTGCGCTTTTTCGATAGGATTTAGAATCTTTTTAATCTTCTTCTCAACCTGGACTTTTAAAGCTGGCGTATACAATTTTCCTTAGATCCGTCAGAAGCCGCTTAGCGAAATCCACGACTTTGAACCATTGGCCTCGGGAAACCAAAGTGCACTATGTCAAGAGCAGGAACTCTCGACAATAGTTGCTCCTCTTGTGTTGCCCCACATTTGCAGATGATTCAGCCAGTTTTACCATGATAAAATAATTTTTTTGTGTCGATAAATTAGGTGTACTTTTGTGGCCTATCGACTTGAGCTGATATAATGTCGTAGGCAGAAACATCTGCTTGGATAATCCGGATTTTACTGGTTATCATGAGCATACTTACCATACGTATGGTTATATAGTGAAATAAAAATATTAGACAAAATACTTGACAAATGCAATAAAGTGCTTAATTTGTAGCCGCTTTCTATCTAAATCAGCTATTAAACTACGTTTTTAATTAGTCCAACATGTGAACCCGAGGTTGAAAATTTATTATTTTCTTAAGTTTATATAATTTTGCTCCTGTGTCCTACCTTACGTGAGATGAATATTTTATCTATTTATATGCATATGTACGTATATGTTCATATCAATTAAGTGTGGTCGAATACCAATGTTTAGGTATGGAAAAATGCAGCGACACAGTCCTGCGTAGAGGAAAGCTTGGCCGTTGCGATGGTTCGTTTTAGGTCACCCAGAAAACAGAAAACGGAAGTATAAGTAGGCTTACTACGCGAGGAAACAATAGCCCTTCCGTTAAGCAACGTTTGCCCATGTGCCCACGCATTTTTGTGTATGCCTTTTAGCGTTTAATCTATGCTGCTGCCATGTGCTAGGTTGACTAGTATGGTTTCGCCGTCCGATTTTCAACATTGATTCACCCTTACAAGCAATTCCTTTCTTCAGCGTTTGCGAAACCAGCGCACAAGCTGATGCAAAGCTACACTCGTATAGCAATTTTCTTTCAAAATGGACACTAAACGAATTGTGTTAAATCTAACTATTTTAATTTCAAAACAATTAACGCTGAACTTAACATCAGTCTCCGTCGACCACCGTCATTTATTGGTTTGCAAACTTAATTTTACTCGTATAGGTGATACATTAGCTTGTCAATGTGCCGAAATTGCTAGAAAAATTCTAATAAGTATTTTGGGAAGGCCGTCGAAGGATGTCTTGTAGGACAGTGCACACGTGCAATATCCCAATCAGATACAGCCCGTCGCGATCGCTGTAGTAGATAAAATGTTAAGTTGTGATTGTTAGCACGGCAACTTAGATGCTAGTTTGTATATAAGGCAGTGTTTAACGACAGTACCCTTACAGACATAATACCGACAGGACATAAGCGTAGTAACAAAGGGTTAAAAAGGAATCATTTAAGTTGAAGTTAGAACAAAGTGTGCAAAGAGACAAGCGGAGGTAATGAAAATGCAGCAGAGTACCCTTCTGCCAGAGCTACTTCAACTTCAAATTTTGAGATTGATACTTCAGCTCGACATCCTGTCAACGAGTCGTATTTCTATTGGTAAGTACAGTGTTTGTTGCATTTTATTTTTAATACTATTTACATCTTTCTGAGTTTCTAGCTCCTAAGATTTTTAAACACCATCGCCACACGGAACGTTTACAGTTCCGAAAACGTATTCAAGGTCCGTGTATTTCATGAAGCAAAAACGCCATCAAATAGAAGCATTGTTGTCATTTTTAGCCATTTATATGCCCATTTGGCTTTGGTGAAGGCGGATATGCAAGCTCCCTTTAAACGTAAGCGCATTCATGAAATAATCGAGTGCCAGTGCGATATCTCCGTGCAAAGGTTGACTTCAACAGTGGGTTTTTGAAGGCCTAGGGCCTTGTGTATTGTCTCACGACTGGCAAGTGCGTCCCCATCAGGAAGCAGCGCATAGCCTTGGAGGCTGCACTTTCGCATGAGATTGCGCTTAAACCTAATGTGAATCGCCACAAAGGGCACGACCCGCAAACTAGCTCATCGAGGCGGTGATAATAGTTCAGCGGGACTTAAAGTTGGCTGTACAAGTTTTTTCGGCATTAACACTAACCTGAGCGTTGGTGATTAAGAAGCTTGAGACTAAACTAGCTAGAAGAGTAACAACTCCACACTGCTCTACGCTGTGCGTCTCGCAGTGTTAGGCACCGTGATTATATTTGACATTGCCGAAATTTCAACGAAAAAATAAAAGACGTGGTCAAAAATCCTAGAGATTTATGTTCATGTGCAACATAGTTCATTTCGTAAAAAATCTTCACTTCTGACACTTCTATTGAGAAGGTTCTCATTAAGCATGTCGAGTACGGTGCTTAAAAGGCGAGAAGCAAATTAAAGGAGAAGGAACTTATGTTAACTAAGAAGCCATCAAATCGTAATTACTTGGAATTTTTTGACCCACTTTATTGAAAGGTTAAACCTAGAAACAAAACGATAACAGACCCAATTTTTATGCGCTTCAATTTATGTGAATGGATTCTGAATTCACAGGCAGACTGAAGGTGGTACATTGCACTATTTGCCCCGCCAGATTTCCACCGAAGACCACCTTTACCGTGCCCTACAGAAAAGTTTCATATGGCTTTAATTGAAATTTCATTAAATAAAATTGCAGTTAAGCAAATTACATGCTGCATGAAATTGTTTCGTAGAAAAACTTACACATCGACTTTACAAATTGTCAACGAAAATGTAGTATCACACTTCCATGATAACGCTGTGAAAAGCACTAATTCTTGGAAATTCAGCCGTGTGTTCTTTTGTGTTGATGTTCTAAGCTCGCATGCAAACTAATAAAAAAATAATACCTCGAAAACCGCTTTTAATTTACCGAAATATATAGTTCAGAAAGTTCTAGGACAAAACAGCAAAAAATATCGTAGACCGCTTTAGGGGAGCAATCCTATACACATATATACAAAAACATACAAATTTCTTACATATTAAAGATTCACTAAACTATTTATTTTTTCGCGATTGTCTCATTTGCCATACCATTTTTGAGATATGCACAGACTTTTTCATTCATTATAAACAAAAAAGTTTTAATAATATAAGTCAGCCACCTATTGAAACCAGCACTTTTAACACCATCGTCGCCTTAGACACAATAGGTTATTTTACGACACATCTGTGTTTCTTTTCTATAATGACCATTTCATAAAATGCTATCACATCATAGGACCTTACACAAACCGACATAGCTTTTCGTTCAGACCAGGTGACCACGATCCAGACAAGAAGTTGTGCAAGCGTAGTTCCGATAATCATTTTACCATGAACTTCGACCTCCTTCTCGATTATTTTAAAGACTATTTACGTCGGGCAAAAAGTGCACATACGCACAAATTGCGCTTTTCAAAACCAAATATAATTGTCTAATCGGTTTTGTGATCTAGGTGATGCTTTCATATCCTAAAGTTTGTGGTAAAAGTGTCACGGAACCTCAAAGTTAATTCGTCGCGGGCAAGCTGTTAAGTTACTGACTCTCTGCGCTGCTAATCTCAGTCTCCTCTCCGTAGACAAAGAAATTGGTTAACCTCAATCAAATAAAATTATCAGAAATAAGAACCGCAGAGGAGCGACAAGAAGCCTTTGTGGTCACCCTGGGTTACCACAACACACTGTTGACTTTTATTTTAACCTTAAATGGGGACAGGTTCCTGTCATTGAGGCCTTAACGCGACTGATGGACTTAACTCAAGAAAAGGACGCACTCCATGGGCTAAATCTTGTGTTCAAAGATACACTTATTACTAGCACGCTTCATTAAGGGCAGCAATTGCTAGGTGCTAACATCTCCGATGTGCGCATCATCATAGAAGCTATCACAAAGAGATTAATCAGCCTTGCCAGAAGATATCTGTGCGATTTAGACCTTAACAAAGGCCCTGAATCGTGACCATCTTATACGATGGAACACCACAGCCGCCATGCTTACGATATACCTGGAGTAGCGCGCTTCGATGTAGCAGGCACGACCTAATATACTTGCTGACGGGCAAATAGAAAAACTGAAATGCTTTAAGAAATACCTAGCTATACGGAAAAAATGTACAAAGGCACCTTATTCAAAATCCCTCAACGAGCAGCGGTTATCGAAGCGCTTTTAAAGAGTCCGAAAGCAACGTTCCATCTTACTAGGCATTTAAACTTCGTCGCGATGTAATAAGTAGGCCCTTGAACGGCGATTGGTGGAAGATTTCCAATAATCGTTCCTCATAGAACTCAATGATTCCGTAGAAGACGGGTTCAAAATTTCGAAAGAGTACTGGTGTCGATTCTAAAATTCCCCAATAAGCAAACGTCCACACATCTCGGCAAAGACCGTTCAACCATGTCCACATAAACGCTCTTAGAGCTACAGGAAGCTACGAGTACATTTGGAACTTTTCAGAAGAATTCAAAATGAAGAGTGCAATGATGGAGGGGCAATCTCAGGCGATTGTGCTTGCCGAAACAAACATTGGGCAGATTGAAGCTCGCATTGGTGCACTTAAGGCAGATGATAGTCCGAGTTCATGCTAACATTTCTGCCGAGAAATTCGCTGTCTACTATTTTTGCCGTTTGGCAAAATTTTTGAACCACAGCTCGTCAATCGAGCTTTTTTAGGGCCCCATTCTATGTATTGCATGCCGCAGTTGATTCGGAACTTCCGCAATTTCGAATTTCGTTTGTCATACAAACACGAATAACAAACAGAGAATAATACTTATGGATGGAAATGCTTTAATGAAAAATGCAGCTGTTAAAAATCATAACATACTCCGGTTGCATTATGAATTGCGGCGCTTTTTTAAGGGTTTCCTTTTTCTACTTGCAGCGCTTGTTGCTCACTGCTGATACACCCATTGAAAGCTCTCTTCTTGCACTATCAGGATGTTGCAACAATACTATGTTGCAAGTGCAGTATCAGCCCCTGAGAAACCCTCAGAGACACATATTTTAAATGCAAGACTATACATTCTCGATACCTCCTGTATTATTATACAGTTCTTCGAGGCCAAAACGTTATTAACACAGCTTGAAACAATGGTGTGTAATGTAGTGTCCCTATCGCTGTATTCAATAGTCTTTTGCCGAGATTCAGAATATGTCTCCCACTTTGGCTGACCGTTGAGTTCGATAACGACCATTTGTAGAGACTTTCGAAAAAAGACGAATGATAAGCCATTCAGGAATTAGCTGAAAAGATGGGCTGCAAACATAGCATTGTCATGAAGCACCTCATGCCATGTCCCTCAAGATTGCACAGAAACTTGAAATGAATTGCCTAAATCGAAAAGTGAATTATGGCTTAACGTTGCAGTCCAGTATCTCGTACGGCATCAAGGATCACACGGCCAAAATGATTGATTTTTGTGGAGAATCGTTATCGGTGATGGGTCGTGGTGTTCGTAGGTCAGCATTAATCAGAGATCGTAATGGGAGGTTTCAGGACAGAAATCAAGGTTTAGGGTCTAACCAGATCCTTATCCATAAAGATTATGCTTTGCGTTTGATGGGACTGAAAGAGTTTGATTCAGTTAGAATCGCCTTTTACGAACCAGATAGTTGATCGAAGCGTTTATTTGCTTCAGTTGCGCCGACTCAACCAGGCTATTGGGGAGGGAGAATCCGACAGACGAGATCAGGCCATCCTGTCAATGCGAAGCCACACGTGGCAAATATCGTCAAAGCTGCTTTTCTGCAATTTGAATGGAAGATTTAGGTGCAATCTCGGATTTTTCGTTTACTGGGCAGTCATTTTCATGACCTTATTTTCGACAAGGACCAACAGCTCAAAATGCAGTCGCAAAGCCTTTTGGAGACGAATCCTTACACTTTTTGAAGTTTAATTTAAAAAAGCTAGAACAAAGTCGTTAGCAATAACGGGATACACATAATTTACTGTCACAGGAATAAAAAGTGTAGTATTCTCTGTTACGTAAAAAAAAATGCGCAACCTTATTATACGATCTAGGTGTTGGCTTCTTGGTGTATTTAGTCTAACCTTAATAGATAATGGCATAACGTACATTAGAAATAAAATTTCACAGATTATCTAATTTTTTTTTGCGTGGGTGTTAATGTTAAGGCCAATTTTAAATATATGAATATAAAATTTCTAGTTTGTTCGCTTTTCAAGCGTGCCCAGGCTTCGTAAGGATTTATAGATTTTTTTACACAAGGTCTACAAGCGTACCTGGAGAGTTCAGATGGCGTTAAGCATGGACGTTTGAAATCTGCCCTTTGACTCTGATAGTTCTCACTTGAACTGTTGATAATATTTATTATGGGTTTTTTCGTAATTCATTCCGATTTGTCGCATATTTTGGACAAAGCACGAATTTTCCCTACTAGCCATGTGCTCTGAGGTTTATAATGCCACCCCTTCAGAAAACCCATCTCTTAATTTATGTACGTTTCTATGCTGCCCCACAAAGCAAATATTTTCGCATTAAAATTGATTTGACAGCGAGTAAAAGCAAAATTGAAGTTATATGGTTTATCTAATCCTCTTCTTAAAGGCGGTGCACTTTTATCCATAAATTTAGATCATGTTTAGTGATTACTTAGATAATGCATCAAATTCTGTAAAATACACTTTATGCGCAGACTGTCACATCTTTCCTCGTTTATATAACTGACAGTTGATAAAAATTTCCTTTTGTTCTCACAGCACTTTAATTCCATATCTACGGACCAGCATCGCCTTTGCGTAACCTAAGTCATCATGGTTAAATTATTTTAATAAATAGCTGTGGGACGTTTTTGTACATGTTCCGTTGTTGCTGTTTCGCGTGCGTGTTTGGTTTGAAAGAGTAAAACGCATTTCAAGGTTGTGCCACCGTAATGAAAACTAACAGGCATAGCGCTGATTCAAATCTCAGCATAAACAAAACTTGTCTACAAAATATCCTAAACAGGGAAGTAAAGAACGAGGGTCCACAAAAATTACGATCTCTACGTTTTGTTTGTTACGTCTAATAAGTAACATCTACACGTCCCTAATAATATACCTGTTTTTCATATAATGTTTATAAAAGTCTAAGATACTCCGCTATACTTTTGGTATGTCAGTGTTTACCGATGCGACGGCGTTAACCGAAGCCGCAGTAATAAGCTAAGATTTGCGCTTGGCTGTATTTATGGAGCGTTGCGAAAGGTCAGTCCTGGGGGGTGTCTGACGTAACTTGTATCTACGCTGGCGTCTTACAATCTTCTTAATTTTTTTTCAAGTTAAAAAAGTTAAATGATCCAAAATATACTGGAGTTATAATATTTTTGCTCAACGTACAGTTGCTTCAAAGGAGATTCTGTTCGTTCATAGCCGTTGTTCCATGACTATAAGCTGGCACTGAATGACCAACATACTTATGCTTAAAGCTTAATATTACGACAGTCAAGATTGATAAATATTACAGGCATGTCCTAAGAACTCTGTCTAGCTATCTAACAACAATTGCATCATAAAACAATACGTTTCAGTTTCTACAGCGCTCACTGAAGTCTATACTTATCTGAACATATTGGCTCAACCCATAATAGTGAATCGTTAATAATCTTTTCTAATTTCACTATTGATATGCACACTTGTAAACGCGTCCTTTTTGTTTTTCAATTATCACCTTATGTATACAGCTTGCAGAAAGCCTCAGATTGGCTTCCATATCCTTCAGGATTCCAGTCCCATTACTATACTATTTTTCCATACCGGATTTAGAATGCCTCACACTCCACAAAACAAAGCTGTATAAGCTGTTAGACCGCCTGTGACAGGCTGATAAAAACAAAGTAACGGGCTAGCACATCAATAAATATTAAAAAAAAAAAAAAAAAACACTGTGAGAAAGAAACACTTGGAACAGTTCAACTTACCAGGCAATAGCACAATCGTATCTGGGCGTTTGAAGAAGGAGCGAAACCCGACCACATAAACCACTATCAATTTTTCAGGCAATCTGAAGTCTGCTTTTAATGGTCATTTAAGTATCGTCTAAGTGAATGGGAAGAAAACCACCGCGTGCATACCCCAGAAAATTAAAAAAAGTTAAAAACTGTTTTACATATTTTTAAACTCTGCTATGCATTAACGAAATTAACCGATTTAAAAAAGGCGTCAACATGAGTGCTAAATATTTTACATTATTCTAAAGAGGTTCTATTCCTCAAAAGGGTAAAAACATTAATTTTATCTAAAAACTTTAGCCCTTAATCAGCACCAGGTTTATCGCGATTTCGAAATTCGGTTCTATCGCGGACTACTGGCTGCACAATATGTGGTAGTTTTACTTTTTTCAGCAGCTAGCTGTGTCCATTGCGGCCTGAAGTAGGACACGGTAATACAGAGCCATCTGTCGGACTAAAGTTCTAGACTCCAACGGCATTAAAGTCGTCATTTACTAAAGCAATTGATAAATGTGATGAAGGTTTCACTCGGCAGGCAGCGGGCGTATGCGAGCTTCAGAGATGGTCCGGCTTGGCACGCACCGAATACATATGAATTTTCACCGGATAAGTTTTTGCATTCGTCCAGCTCAGGATTATTAAACTTCCGCTTTCCTCCACGAAGCTCTCGTTAGGTATCTAGTACATTGTTTGGCACAACTCTTTGAAGAGAAGCATATTACGCAAGTTTACTATCGTGTTTATATCGATTGTCGCACTTTCAGAGGGTCGGCCGACGTAAGAGGTATTTAATCTCAGCCCTCAAAATGTTAGAGCCTTGAAGTAAACATAAGGCAGTACTTTAGTTTGAAGGGATCATCGACGGAATAGCATTCAATTACTCCGCTTTTGCTCTTGTTCATGTTATAACGGTAGTTCACCATAACAGTAAACGTGAAGCCCAAACAATAGAAATGCTTTTTAGCTGAGTGTTTAATCCAATCTGTTGTAAAATTAACAAGAAAATAAGGTGTGCAGGTCTCTTTATTTTGAAAGTTGTTCGATTAATAGTGACTTTGAAGAGCCTTGTACCATCTGGCGCTTTGGGTAGTTCAGATCGGAAAAGGGCAAACTGGAGAATACTTTTTCAGGCTAGTGTTGAGAACCCTTTGGCTCCGCGGGGAGAACATACCGCCGCAGATCATGATCTCGTAATGATCATGGCTTTTCTGGCTAAGTTTTTTACAGACAGCTATTGAAGTAATATGGAATTTCAATATAATTTTTTTAGACTCTCGCCAAAAAGTACTAGCCACTGAAACGATCTTACAGCACCCACGGTTACAACTAGGTTAACTTACACAGATATCTTAAATAAGTTCTTATCCCTCATCTCATACACCTCAGTTCCTGTTGCCTGTAAAGGGCTCCTTGTATCGCCTTTGTTATGACCTGTTATTACTGCAGTTGCACCTCTGATTTCAAACCTTCGAGTGTATTTAGTAGTAGATTATTCTCATATATTAGGATAGCTGAGGTGAATTTTATTCTTATGGCCACACCACAAAACACTAGCATTCTCATGTTGAATTGGTCGGTCATTGAATTTTCCTCTGCAAACATAATTTTCTAATTTATTTCAGTATCACGTTTGGGCATTAGGTGCCTAGGGTATCCAAAATCGGTTCCACAATTTTGGGTCATTTTGTTGTTTTCCCGATAGGATGTCTCGACTTTAGTATCGCTCTATTGAAAATCGGTGGGTCGCCGTAATTAGCAGATGAAAAAAGAGATACTCCAAGGAGCACATTGGGTATGCTCCCAGACCATTAAAAAGGAGAACGCTGAAGTTTTCATGCGAGAGACATTTTGCTATCAGGCATCCTGTAATTCCTTTGCCAACGATGACGAGGTCGCATGTTGAATTAAGTTTGTTAGAGTACATCCAAACAGGCCTAAAATGAAAGCGATCATCTGCAAACGGTTACGTTTCGAGAGCACGCATATCGAAGAAATAGATTGTTGATATAGAGGATCAGGGATGCAACTCGATCCACCATATGAAAAAGCCCTGTCGGGATTTTTTTATAGGTTTAAGTATACTTCCGCTAGTCCTCCTGCCATCGGGAGCCTAAAAACTAAAAACAAGTGGATTAAAAATAGGCCATTACGTGAAACGCTTAACGCTATAAAAAGATGTATATATTATAGTTTGGATTACAGGTGGGGGCTATGGGTTAACAGTTACTTAGTACGAACTTTAAAGTGTACTAGTTGATGATGTAGAATGCAACACGTATTGCTCACAGTTACATAAACAGACCATGAGTCGAATGGAGCTATAAGCTAATATCGATCTATTCACGTCTACGTGCATTTTCAATAAATCGAACATAATTTTTTTCTACATTCAATTTTGTGTTCGTACGAACGTCAACCTCGAAACCGGGAGATACAACAGATAAACTACGTAGGACACATAAATACGTGCATATAGTTTTGGCATGTTATCATGCATGGCATGTCTTAAAAGCCAAATGTTCTAAATCTAAATTGATCGTACCAGTTGAGATTCTCAGCTATTATAGAGAATACGGTATTAAGCTAGATCAACTCTAGTTCAACTTCCCGAGCGCTACGCGACAAAGTATACCATGTATGGAGCACTTGTATATGTTTTCATTTACATGCAAGTTATCTAAAAACGTTTATATACACTAAGTGTTATTAGATTTTTCTTGCTAAGTACAATGATAGCTGCCAATGAAATTACAAGGTTATTGCAAAAAACAGTTTTATTTTACGCGTTCGGAAGGACTTTGATGCACATGGCGTCTACACGCTATCGGCATGACGTAACAGTATATCGTGATGGGAATCTTTTAAATAGATGGATTAAATGAAGAGGTGCCACAGAATACTTCTTCAAATCTGACGCCAATTGATTTTTGTCATGAGGGCACTATTTAGAGATAAAGTACGGCTCAGAAAACCGATGTTGTGATCATTTATTGATGTTTCTGAGTAAATAGCTCAATGTTCGCAGCAATGTATTGAAACAAAATGGCAATTTTTAAATATCCTAATAAATTCCTCTTATTCCTGTTATAAGTGATACGTAAATAAAAAAAAAAACTAAAGTTATAATGAGTCAGCGTGTATATACGTTTTTGCGACAGCTTGTACATACATACATACATATACATATCATAGAGAGCTTCTGAATTGTATGCCATGGACGTGTTTAGAAAAAAATGAATAGTATATTTAGTCTCAAGGAGAATAATGCTGTTGTAAATATGCCTTGGCTTCATCCAAGTATAGCTTAACGCTCCTTCTTTCTTTGAACGTGGTTCCATAGTTGGTGTTCAATTATCACGCAACATTCATTTAATTGTTTTTTTATAACTTGCGCCTGAAAATAGATTTTAGGCGGCGAGAATAGGTTCCTGGTTCTAATCAACATATAGTTTAAAACCCTTGTGCCTTCCCTTTAGGATCGGAGACTAAGTTTCATGATCAGGCCCGATTTAGACGAGCTGCAACGCCCTCTACGACCCTTATGACAACTTTTGTGGGCCATAAGCCACTATTTTCTATTAGAGGAAATCGAGAAAATGTTTGGCATATTAATCGAAATCGGTCAGATTTACCTGCATGACGAAAGATAAGTTTGGGTGGATCATGAACCCAACCATCGTTGTAAACGTTGGTATACGGCCTATTCCTAAATAAGAAAGACACACTCGATTGATGATTATTGACGAACCACGTATACTTTATAGAAAAGTATCTAAAAAGTCTTGTATTAAAAAGAAAAAACAAAGGAACCCTTCTGTTGTGACAATAAAGATAATAATTAAAAAAATTGTTTTGAGCGCTTGTCGAAAAGGTGGTTATACTTTGGCCAAAACACTCTGTTCCACACCTCTAGCTTCCTCGATTTTATTCTGTCAGACAGACCTATTTTGCTTATTGCTAATCCAGTTATTGCAGAAATATTTGAGTTTTTATACTATATAACAACGTAAGTAGGCCAATAAATCTAAAACGTGGGTGTCATCTATTAGAACGGTAGTCTGTAAACTTTCCTGAGAATTGAGAAAATATGGTTGAAAGTAGTAAAAACCTTTCTAAATTACAATTTCTTATTGTTAAAACGAGCCTCAAAACAAATCAGTCGGGTAAACATAGGCAAATCATAATTGTGTAGCTTCGGGCGTGAAGAAATAAGATAATCAGCACCTTTTATTTTAACGAAAACGGCTTCTAAATATTTTATTTATATCCGATTAAATGGCCTCAAAATTACCCAGATTTACTTTTTTTATATAGTACTTATTAAAGGTTATATGATCCTGTCAACGTTTACGCTAAATTAAGATGAAAGATCACATTGGTATAGTCGTATGCAGGGACATATACATCCGTTTTGGATATCGAACATAAGTATTTGTACTCGATTGGGAAAGGTGTTATATAATAAAGCAAAGCAGACCGGTAAACCTGTGATGCCACGCTCGTAAAGTCGAATTTGGAAAAATAGGTAGAAACTTTACTATCTATACTCAAATTCATGGCTGAACTGTATTTTTTTGGCTGTAAGTTCAACATATTTCACAGCTTGATATATGTTTTTTTTCTTTAAATTATTAGTGCTTTTCTAGGCCACCCCTTTCTCTTCATTTAACAGTAAGACTGATGAAACGGCCATTTGAGATCTCCAACGATGATCAGAGCATTGTCACTGCCAAATTCCATGCAAACTACCCGTCTTTCCGCGGGCCGACGTTCAATTGCTTTACCATTACGAAATCGGCTTTGTCTTTCGCAAAGCAGATTATGAAAAAAGCTCGCTATGGTTGCTATTAAAGTTGATGAGTGTAAAGATTTTCTGCTAGTAGCCAGTGTCATTGAAATCTCGTTTCTCTCCACCCACGAAGAAGCTGCTCCTCCGCTTTCACTGTAAAATATGGAAGCTATCGCAGTGTATGGAGTTTGCAGAATGATTCACCCTGCCACCGTTATAGTAGTAGCCCGCTGCCCGTTGCATTTTTTAAGAACGGCCCTAAAAGCCTGCAGCCGATGACACATTTTCATCGTTATCGCCTGATCCGCACCTTTAAACGACTTTTAGCCAACTTTCTGAAATCGTAAGCAGCGCGGGACAAAAAACCCACTAATTCACCTGGTGAATAGTCCATCTTGTGCGCATCTTCTCCTGTGACGCGTTTTTGTTAACAGTGGTATGGTCAGTGAACCCAATCAGCAGGAACTAGCGGCTACTTACGTCTTGTACAGTCCAATAACCATAAAACTGTCTTTTGCAACCACAGTCTCTTCAAGAGCTATAGAAACTGCTTTTACGGAAGTGCCTTTACCAAGTTCCTGTTCAGCAGGCATTTATGATAGGCCACATCTACACAGGCTATCAGACCATCGTGTTTTTAGAGCATTTGTTCAAAAACTTAGAAAATTTCTGCGCAAGATCCTTTCACACTAATCCGGACGTCGTCGTCGTCTCTCACTTGCCGCGACTGTGATCTTGTGTCACGACGGATCAATGCCAAGCTGTTGCTTCTTACCGCTGGACCGTAGCGAAAAAGGGCGTTTCGTTGACATTCTAAAGTATTATAGAATTTGAGAGTTTACACGGAGACGCGCTGTTCCTGTTGTTGGTTGTGACGCCATGTGTCGTCAGAAGGCAGGAATCAAGAAGAAAAATGCCGCATTTAATAAAACCGGCTTGCGAAGTAAAGGTTTCATCAAACAGGTTCCCGATCTTACTTGGAAATGCATTCCGGGTCATGTAACTGCCACCGCAGCCCTCTTTGAAAGAGCATTCCCGTTTTCATCCATCTCTTGTATGACTGTGAATACAGGCCCGCCTACCGCTGTGTCTGCCTTAAAGCACACTGAACCGAGGGGCCATATCCGTCGAGAACATCTCGTTCCTCTGGTCACCCTTTACCAATATAAGAAGTCGCAAGGAACAGGGGTGGCACATGTTAAAATCAGCCTATTTAACAACTTGGCAAGCTTAACAAGAAAACTGCTGTCTACGAAACAGGAACGATACTAGGCGGTCAGTCGCGGCTCAATTTGAATAACTGTCATCTGTTTAAAGTCCATCAACTTTTTTTTTACTTCAAGCCTACCTAGTGGTCCCTTAATTCAAGGTGAATCTGTACAAATTTGTTTACCCTATAATTAGCAGAGTCTTACTTTTTTGGCACAATTATAATGAAAGACGGTAAACAGATCGTTTATGACTCTATCAGAGAGTCCAAAATATTACAGAGGATCATAATACGCAGTGATGCTCTGCAGTCCTGATAGTAGAGCAGCATTAAGTCGAATAAAACCTACTTTAATTATAGCTAAAAAAAAAATGAGCGTAATGGAATCATTGAGAGTGCTTCGCCCAGAGCGTTTATATCAAATAGAGACGAAGACAGGCCGGCACGCTTCATAATACGAGCTTATGGCTTATCGTTGACGTCATTTGTTATTATCACAGATTATTCATGGCCGGCTGAGTAAAGGTAGCGAGAGTGAGATTGAAACTCGTTTTTTTTTCCGATTAAACCTTTTCGTTACAGGTGTTTTGCATGAGAAAGTAGTATATACTATATAACAAGTAGCGCTAAGCAGATTGTTTTATCAATGTATTTAGTATGAGTATCTGTGTATCTAATCTATTTCAGTTTCGGTATACCATGTATGGGTTTATAGATGTTTTTGAAAATGAAACTGTTGTCGTCCTCGTAGAGCATCTATTATTATAGCTTTCATATTAGCGTTACCCTTGAAACACCTACATATAACGTTGATTCCGCTATTAAAACCAATCAACGACAGATCTAAATGCTACTGAATTACTGATTGGGTAGCCACCTCAGTCACTAGCTACTCTAAATATATACTGTATAAACACTTGTTATTTAGTTAAGAAAAACAACAATAAGTGCCGAACCCTTTGTTCTGCTCTGCCGAATAGAGAATTTGGTACTCTTGAGTTACTTTTTTCCGTCTTTTGGACGAACCTCGACATAAGGTTTCTCATAA